>NC_068360.1:20910398-21040156 GCF_020536995.1 Dreissena polymorpha
GATCTTAAGTGTTTTGACTTTTCGAAACATAATATATTTACTACCGATTTCCGTCTACTAATTGAAAGCGGTATATTGTTTGCGTTTGCAAAATGTCATTAAAATGACATAATTATTGACTTTTATAATGTGCGAGAAATTTAAAACACTAGCCGTGTTTATGATGCGCATAAATATTCGCCGCATGCCGCGATTGTTTTAATTACGAGACGTATGTATATATATATATATATATATATATATATATATATAAATATATATATATATATATATATATATATATATATATATATATATATATATATGTTGTAAAATGTCGGGACGCCATCTTTTAACAGGGGGGAATATGTCATAGGGTAAAAACTAAGATGTCCTTTTACTATATAAAAATATATAGTAAAACACCTATTCTATTAATTACCTTTCAGTATTCATGTGTATATTCAGTATTAATTATGTTTTAGATTTTAGTTCAACTTACTTTGCTTCTAGTGTAAAAAGAACTTAAACGAGAACTTATACTATTCACCGCACTACTTCGCTACTTTCCCGCACTTAGTCAGACACACAAAGACAACGAACACGTACTGATCGTGGCCGTACAGAAAGTACAGATCATCTTTATCTGCACATTCAAATCCATTTTTGTAGGGTTTTATAATAAACCTACAGGAAAATATTATTAATAAATGTCTATATAATTGTTCAAATTGTGTATTTGTGTTTAGTATTTTATGGTGTGAATGATGTTAGAGTTTCTCGCTCATCATACCGCCTATTTTATAATGCACTGTGATTGCCTTTTGTATGATTATTATTATTATCATTCTTCTTCTTTTTCTTCTTCTTCTTCTTCTTTTTCTTCTTATTATCATTCTTACTACAGGATCTGACCAATACACATTTAAGACCAGAACCTCGAGTTAATTGTCATTCCACCCGAGACGCCTAAGGGGCGTAGCTAGGCCGGAGACACTAGCGACCCAGATTTCAACTAAGGTAAAAAATTGTTAAAATAAACATTATGGTCAAGTTTCATTAATATTGAGTCATAAATATGGTCTCTAGAGCATTGACATGGTGAACTAGTCTTAGCAAAATCTGTCCCAGATTAGAACCCGCCATTGACATTGTCAAGATAAACACGCAGACATATATATGAACTCTATCGTCGTAACATGAAAGTTCTGAGATTTGACCTGTTGGCCTAGTTTTGTTTTGACGAACATGATAAAGATTCAAACTGGGCCTAGATTTTATGCGGAGAAACATTTTGGTCAAGTTTCATCAATATTGACTTTTTGCTCTAGCGCTTAAAAAGAAATATAAGATTTTACCAGGTTACCTAGTCAGACGGTTTCGAAACGAACGGAGTCAATATTTGAGCTCGGCCTAGCTTTCGTTAGCACAATCGTTTTAACATCGTTTCTACGTAATTTGACCAGGTAACAAGATTTTTTCTTACATTTGACCTAGGTTTTGGACACACGTGACGCAGTTTCGATGTAGTCCTAGATATTGTCCAAATAAACATTTTGACAACGTAACATCAAGATTGAGTCAAGAGTTATATGTGTTGATTCTAGAATTATAGAACAGCTTTCCTTAGATACGACCTGATGACCATTTTTTGACGCAGGTGGTTTAGATTCGTATTTGGCCCATATATTGTCAAGATTAACAATCTGGTTAAGTTTTATAACGATTTATTTATGAATCTGACCTCTTTAGTGGTAACACAAGTTTCATATAATTTGACATGATGACCTTTTAATGCACGTGACCTAGATTCAAATAGAACCTAGGTAGTGCAAAGATAAATACACTGATCAAGTTTAATCAACATTGAATAATACATGTTGCCTTTTTAGATAGGCTACACACTTTTTCTTAGATGTGATCCGTTGACATAGTTTTTGGACGCACGTGGTCTAGATTCAAACTCAGTACAGTAAATGTCAATATAAAGATTTTGACCTAGATTTGAACTTAACGTAGATATTTTCAAGAAAAAATATTATGACCAAGTTAAATCAAGAGTGAGACATGAATTTAGCTTATAGAGTAGAAACAAGAGAAATGTAACTCGTAATTTTTTAATCGTTTTTACATAAATGTTAATGGAAATTGTTGACGTAAAATTGTGGTAAACTCTTAATACCGATCGAATCGCGACTGGAACGTCTGATTTCTTGTCCCTTCTTATAATAAATGCAAACATTTGCCGTTTCAGGTTTTCTAACATACTATTTAACAAATATCACGGATATGTCTGATAGAAAGGATATAAAGTTTGATAACAAGCCAAACGATATGGTTTCCCATGAGGTCCATCTTAATAAAATGATTATATTTTTGTCCAAGACCTTGTTTATTTATTTTATATATGCCAAGTTCTTGAAATTACGCACAATAAAACCATATACATCTAACATTAATTCACAGATTAGCACCAAATACGCTTCATACGTGTATCAAATACATTGAATGATAACTCAATAGTTAATGCAATCAATTACTAACCTTTTTCCAATTGTCCATTAACTATACATATTTCGCAGTTATTGTCATCCAAGACCGACCACTTTTGTATTGATTCTTTGATTAAAATCGACTGTAATTAAAGAAAGATAACAATTTATCTACGTGTTTTCATTAACAACAGCTGCAATGAAAATCTTATTTTCTCAATATATATAATGGAAGAAAGAAAACACGTTTAGAACATACACAATAATTGATGAACGCAGACTATAGAATACATTTTGTAAGAGTTGTTATTTTTTCTGAAAATCATAATTAATATACGTATGCAACAAGTACATTTTATCAAGAGGTTTATACTGGCCCTAAAGCGCTCGCATGAGTTCAAGGATTCCTAACTGTTGAATACTTGACCTATTGCTTTATTTTGTGGCCCAAGTAAACTCAGCAAGTTGACTCAAATTCAAAAACGGACTAGATATTTTCAAGATAAAGATTCTAAGTTTCAATAATACTGAATCGAAAATGCTGCCTGTATAGTTGTAACACGTTTTTGTTAATATTTTACCAGGTGACTCAGATTTTTTGTCGTAGATTCAAACTAGACTTAGATATTACCAAGATAACTATTCTAACCAATTGTAATCAAGATTGTGTCATGAATGTTACTCGAATCTTTCTCTAAGATTTGACTTGGTGACCTAGTTTTTGGAAGCTCGTTAATAAGATTCAAATACGTCATAGATAGTGATGACATGAACATTTATTCCAAGGCTTTAATATGGTCAAGACAATGTCCCAATACGTTTCATAAAGATGGGGTCATAACTGATGTTACTAAAGTTGTACCAATGTTTTTATAAGATTAAACTAACAGACTTTTGTTTTTGACGCACGTTATAATAAATCAAATTAATCCAATAAATGGTTAAGATAGCTATTTTGATCAATTTTCATAAACTTGGATGACTTTTGTGACCTCATGAGCAATACAAAGCTATAAGTTCAGGGCATTCGACATTTATACGAAACACGTCGCACAATGCCGGACATGGACTGACCACAATAACTTACCATTCTTCGTGCTGATGTGAGTTTGAAATACTACCAATACGTGAGATGCGTAAACAACACCCAACCGAGTAATTATATATGTTTCAAACTATTATTTCAAGCTTCTTAATCCGCACAACAAATTAGTTTTAAATATTAAATATTGCGGGTTGTGGCAACGTTTAGTATAACTATGTGTTTATTATAAGATTCTCACCTTCAATGATGTGCGTATTAAAGCTGATGATATTTGACCACTTGTTTCGTCATCATCTACGCTAGATATGCATCGACTTGCTATACTGGACACACTCTTCCAGACATAATCAATTGTCCATATACGTCTCTAAAACATGACAAAGAAATATAATTATAATAATTAGTGTGTTCATGATCGTTTGTGTTAAGCTACTTAATATTATACCTTAGTTTTAACATTCCTGCACATAATCATATTCGAAGGTGTTCTCGTGTAAGGGTTTAATATCACTTAATGTGATTAAGACAAAACATTAACGTTCAAGCACAATAACGGAAATCTTATTTCCTTGTTTCGCGATTGTACGTGGATGAAGTCCATATTTTTCGTGCTATTAACAATCAGGAATGTGCATGTTTATCAATCGATGTTGAATTCCATGTCTTTCAAGTTGTTGAATGGGCTAATTATTATACAATGTCGTTTTTATAATCAAAAAGCAATAAAACCGAAATAATATACGTACTGATATTTTCCGGAAACAAAGTACTAATGATAGAGATTAGGAACATTTTTGTAGTATTTTTTTTTCGGAAAATGTACAAAGCAGCGAATATATACTTCCTATTTTGGTGCATCATACATACACAATAAATACATTTTCAATTTCTGATAGTTGTTATTCTACGCCGTTTTGCTCTCCTTTTAGGGAACTGTAGTTCATTTTTATAGCGTCAAAAAAAAACAGAGAGAAATTAGCCCAAACCAGTAGACAGCCTGTGGACGCCATTTAAATATCACGGATGGTACGTACTGTTCGACTTTCTAGTTTACCCGCAACTGTTAACTTAAATACCAGATGGGATTTATACATTGGTAATACACGACTAATTGAAGATTAAATCTAGTAAAATCCAGACCATAGTGACTTCCAGAAAACGCGCATATACACATTAATGCAAATGTTTTTGTCAATTAAGAAACGATTAAGGCCCGTTTAATGTTTTGTTTTAATTAATTTATTTAAAATAAATAGTCTTCAATATTTAAATTAAAGTTCGATTGGATGTAAATAAGGAAAAATGAAAATCAGCGCGTTAGTTGAGCGCTTGCTATATCAAACAATCGAGACAATCTTCGCATTGACAAAAATGCTTCAGGTGAAAACACAGGAGAGCAGCTGTTTTAGCCGGACAGTGCAAATAAGAAATTTGTCTAAGTTATTTACTCCATTTAGCATTAAATTGTGTCTACGCCCAAACAATGTAATGGCCTATGCTTAACCTTTCGTGGATTAGTTTTCGTTAAACACGGTAGAGAATTTGTTTCTGTATATCATGATAAATATTTTTATGCTATTAAATCACAAATGTTCTGCATTATATTATAAAGCAAGATAATTTAAATTTCATTAAGAATTCAATTGAATTGATATCGATATATTATGTTTGGGCTGCAGTTATCTGTTTTAGGCACCGGCCTCAAGCTAAAATGGCAGCCATCAACACAATGACGAGGTTTATAAGAAATAAACTTAGTATAATTTATAATATTGATATTATATTTTCAATTTAATAAGTATTCCCATTTACAATAGGCATTAAAGTTTCCTCTCAAGGTTTATGTTACCTATAGTGTGTTAGTGTTGGGTCTAAAGTAGCATGCGTTTATGGAAGTATTTGCCTTTGATCAATAATTTGGTGTAGGCGTCTTCAAAATACAGGATATAGATAAAGAAATGGTTCATATAGTGAACAATGGAACTCCAGATAGTAAATCAGGAAAGATATTCAAAATACTTGACACATATGTGTACTGGCAAGTCAAATGTCGCAAATAGGCTTTACTTTTTCAAAGCTAGTTAGATATGGTGTTGTATCCCATTTTTATACCGACATTGACGGTATAACACCCTATGGAATAAACTAGCCTGTCTCCCACCTTGTTGAATATACCTGTCGCGTGCACGGACTACTTTTAATTCTACCACTGAATGATTTTTCATAAGAAAACTCTAGAGTCGAGAAAACTTTAGCTTTAAAATCATACGACCTTCAACCTTTAGATCTAGTCTAAGGACATAATTTTTCGCCATCCGTATAATGAATCAGCTGATTGATTGCGTCATAAAATGACATACTTATTGCGTCATGTTTTGTGATGTCATCTTTTGGTGTACACGAAACTAGTAATACTAGTAGTATGCGATGTCTGGGATAAAAACATTAAAGACGCGCGTTTTTTTCGTGTTCATGTATCCTGGATGATATTATGAAAACGTGCATATTCTATGGACTACTTACCTCGGATGGAACCGGTGGGACGAAGGATTTAGATCTACATGTAGATCTAGCTTATTTGTGTTTTTGATATTCAGAATGTGCGTGCCCATTTGGATGTAAAATTGTGTGTGTAGAGCATACTGATGGTGTGTATTTTATTTCAGTAGTCTATTCAAATTGTTTTCCTTATGGATGTAAGTAAACGTAAGGGTATTTTCTTTGATGAATAAATTTTGTCTTTGTTATTTTATCAAAGAAAGTCTATTCAGTAATAATTACCCGTGTGCAACAAGTGTTTTATAGCTCGATATTATTATTACGGGTTATCTTGTATTTGGGTCACAAACTACAGGATGTGAAGGCTAGATTTAGACGCCATCAAAATTTGCAGCGACCATGAACAAATTAGGCGAGAATAGTTTTTTGTTAATTATTTTTAGAACGACTCTGTGTGTAAATCTACATATACATGTATGTTGACGTCGACATCATTTTATCAGGAGCAATCGCCGCAATATTGGATTTTGATCATTTTCTTTCGAAAATAAAATAAATAAAATCTTCTTTTTGCGGTCGTAATGTGTTACAATTTGCATGCTGCGTAAAATTGAATTGAGTCATATGGTGATGTTTTTTTCTCGTTTGACAGTTTTTGTGGAAAAATATTTAAGACTATTTTGCATACCAGAACAAATACATTCTCTAACGCATGGTTACATTCGTTAGATTTTAAACACTTTTAAGAATGATTTAAAATTATTGTTAAGGTTATTAGATCTATTTATGGTAAATGTCACGTTGAAAAAAATGGGATAAATATAATACTAGGTTAGCGTTGAATACAGTAAAGTTTATGTTTCTCGGCTCGAACACCGAAAGCGCTCGCCAAGGCTCGCGCTCCCGGCGTTCTAAGCCTCGCAACATAAACTTCTCTTTATTCAGCGCTAACCTAGTATTCTCTCTCTATATATTTATCATATTGTGCGCAACCAAATGAAATTTAAATATTTTACGAAAAGAAAATTGAGTTCATGTTAACATACCTACAAGCTTTTTCAAACCATACGAGTTAAAATACAAATACATATTCACCTGTATCACATCTTCAAAATTCACCATGTCCAACCGTCCCAGTGGTGTCTGAGAACGACATGTTCCCTCAGGACCTAGGCCGGTTAAAAGTTCCCGAATAACTGGAAAAAGGAATAATAACACATATATAACTAACAAAATAAAAAAGCATACTGGTCAACGTTAATATGTGTTATATTGCCTGTGAACTCGTCATGAAACAAAATAATTAAATGCGAAAGAAAATTATCAAAATTAACACATTTGACAAAAAAGCAACGAGCCAATAACAAAAGACGTAAAGAAGGTGCATATTTCAATGATATGAACAATCAAACACCTTACACATGATCAGATGGAAAGTTCTTCCCCTTTATATGTAAGTGGTGCTTTTTCTTTATACATTAGGACTATAACAAACACGATTTACTGACGTCTTACCAACACCGAAAGCATAATAATCCAGTAAAGGGCTCGTTTTGTGAACACCTGGTGGACGGTATAATTCGGTTCCTGCTAAAGGCGCTGTTGTTATATTACTTCCTGTCATTGACTCCCTTGACAAGCCAAAATCTATCAACCTAGCGTTGAATTTGTTATCAAGCACGATGTTCTTTGACTTGATGTCCAGATGTAGAATGGTTCCCCTGTTTGAAAGATAAAGAATATGAAAACAAATACTTTAACTTTGGACGCAAGGTTAGTAATATCTGAGACCTCTACTGGCAATGATATCATCTGATAAAACTAGCTAGCATCTTCGTGAGCAGGATAAAGGAAAACAATGTTAGTGCGTGTCCCTATGGATATTCTTTCCCAGTAGGCATCCGAGCCGCTTGCATACAACACATTCATACACTATTACAAAATCGAAATAGTCGGTATACTTAATTAATCCTTTCGGAACACTTTGTGAATGCATTTGGAAGAATCGGTACACTGTAGTGACTTTAACAAACACTGTTTATATACAATTCCGACAAAAACAGTAATCGGAAACAAAAAAGTGTGAACAAGAGGCGCTGTCGGCTTAAGAGATCGAATTTGGTTCAGAGATTAGTGTGTTACAAATGTTTTTTTAATTCACGTTCTTAATTTGAGGTCAATATAAATATGACAATGGAAGACATACCGAAACGAATTACTTGTATGCATGTAGTCTATTCCACATGCTATCTGGTAGCTCACTTTCAGCCTTGTTTTCCAGTCAAGAAGAACGTTGTCTCCGTTGTCGGATCGAAGTGCATCGAACAGATCACCATTTTCAAAATACGGTGAAATCAAGTAACATACACTGTAATGTTAATGATATATTTATAGAAAATAATACAAAAAACAACCGTCACTGTTAAAATAAGAGGATGTTATGATGTTCTAAAGGAGAGGTGTGAATTAATATAAATTTAACATTAACGCACTCACACACAAGCACGCACGCTTGAACGCACTCACACACACGCACGCACAATTACACCCACACCCGCACACACACACACGCGCGCGCGCACACACACACATAGATGTATGCATGTACTTCAGAGTGTGCATGCGTACCTGCATGCGTTGGTGTGTATTCATTCGTGCGTGCGTGTGTGTTGTTGCAGTCATGCACAATTAAGGCCGCACAAGAGGTGAAGTAATTAAATGTAACATTGAAACATTATATCAATAACTACTTTTTAAAAATATTGTACCTCATATTTATTTGTCCGCCTTTATTTATATGACCGGGTTATGTATGTTAGGTATGTTTTAAATAAATAAACACTATATACAGTTGTCACCATCGGTTGTTATATGTGCGTGCTTAATATAATTTCGAATGACAAAACTGATCGGATTACACAAAGCTAATTTGGGAGAGAACAACTTTTAACAGTAGTTGACACTGACGATTTTTTTCTACATGGATATAGTGACAGTGCATGAACGTTCACGGACAATGACTTTACCTTTAGTTCAAAATATATTGATACAACCACTAATAATATCGAGTCAATATGTCGAATGCAATATCAGTGCGCTCGCTGAAAGGTCAAGGTGATAATTATGAAATGCAGCTTATGTGTGATAAACAAATAATAGTTATAATATATTGATATTTCGTTCAAGGTCTATCTTTACCAAGAATAAAGAGATTACGTAATATATTAAACAATTGATCATGAAATCAAGATGCAGCGCTGTGTAAAACAATAATGGCGTTCGTCTACAAGTCAATGTTAGAATTTGGTATGAGTCAAAATATTCACAACAGTAAGTTACCTTTTATAAACCTTCTTTCGAAGTGATCACTGATATTAATTGTTTACATTAACATATGTCACTCAACAATTATTTCTGTGAGAAGTATGTTTTGCGGAGACATTCGTTTTCTATGGACATATTATTAGAATTCAAAATAATGTTATCCGTAGAACGGAATAACCAATCATAGCATTCGAGTTTAAATGTGTGTTCTTCCGGAACCCGGTCAAACATGTGATAAAGGTGAAGTTCCATAAAAAACAGATTACCTGTAAGTTTGTATGTTCATTGCATCTCATTTAACTTTTGAAACTGTTCCAACTTTTCACATAAACAATACAAATACTTTTTAATAAGCATTTTGTTATATGATTTGTATTAATGCGGATAACGATGTTAAACTACATTTCAGCAACATATTTATCATTTTGTTTCGCTCAAGTAATATTAATAAAAAAAACGTTTAAATACATCTATGTCAATATTAAATTTGAAGTACATAACAATATTAAAAAGTCATCAACGGTCTGTTATACATAGATATTTTGAATTTCTCTATGTTTATTTGTAAATATGTTGCGTAAGAGGTCAATTGTGTTCTCAGTTGTACGTACGAAATCGTTGTGTGTGCCATCATTCTTCACGATTTTTGGACACACGAATGTGTCGATGATTTTAATTTATCAATGACATGGTCGCCTAAATGAAGGGCAAAAAGCATGTTCGTTTACAAAGTTGTGTCAATACTATCGTTTATTTTATAACATACGTATTTTAATGCAATGTATTATTACTGATAATAATTTATATAGGGTTAAACTAGAGAAATGTTGCAACACATGGGGGGAATTTATACCGATTAAGTGTGGTCATAAACACAGTCTATTAAATATTGGCACATTTTTGTATATAATATTACGCATGGTATAGATGAGTTTTATAATAAGAGGACCAAGATAGCCCAGAATCGCTTACACGAATTCTTATTCTGATACAAGAATGATCTTGGCTAAGAGACGATTTTATGTAATACAATAACGAAAACAAGTTACGAACAAGGCGAGTCAAATTTTGAACACAAAGTCAAGTTTTTAATAATTTAAATCGAAGATCACTCTATGTTTTTACATACAGTATTCGAAACCGCTTGGTTTGATTGTTATATATGATAACATGTGTAATTACGTCATTATAAACAATTAAGGGAAATATGTAACTATCAGAGCAGAGCCAGTATTACCCACACACAAGATTTTAACAAACTGGATAGAGGACCGCTATACCGCTATACAATAGCAAATATCATATACCAGACCATCATCATTATTATCATCATCATCATCATTATTTATATCACAAGTAGGTGTTGTTTTATTAGTAGTAGTAACAGTAATTGTAATCGTAGAAGTGCTCGAAGTAGTAGTAGTAGTAGTAGTAGTAGTAGTAGTAGTAGTAGTAGTAGTAGTAGTAGCAGTAGTAGTAGTAGTAGTAATAGTAGTAGTAGTAGTAGTAGTAGTAGTAGAAATAGAAATAGCAGTAGAAGTAGAATTTGTAGTAGTATAAGTAGAAGTAGTATACTCATGTTCACCTGTAACGCAAATAAAACGGCTCAATATAAAGACTACAAAATTCATATGATGCTGTTTTATTTAATCCTCTACTAAATTGAAATGAAATCATTCATATGTGATGCTTTAACGCGTATGAACGTGTGCGCGTCATTTCTAAGTGTTAATGAAAACAATTACATATTTGTTATGTTCATTAGTAATTTTTTTTTATATAAGATCAATCTCTTTCCAGAAAAACAAAACATGTTTTGAATACATTACACAAAAGAGTGAGTCTGCGCATAGACGAGAAAAAGCCTGCATTTACACATGTATTGCATCTCACAATCTATCTGAGCTTACTCTGAATAAAAAAACCCCGACTTAAAACTGTTTAAACATATTCATGGCAATTGTATCATTTCGGTAAAGAAATATATTGTACGAGAACCTGAACGGACGAGTATTTGGGAATGGAAGAACACTCCATGACATTCATCAGATATTACGGTTCTCGACGAGATAAATGAATAAAACTGTCATCAAAGAAACGAGTTGACCTACATTATACCTTGCACCTAGGAGTTGATAATTGTTTAGTTGAAGTTCAAATAATAAACTACTTAAAGAATATAAAAAATATTACTTTTACGTCGTGTATTTATGTTACTTTTTGTTTTAGCGTAGTAATGCTCGTTCGAATTGTTGATGAAATCGCATAAAGATTAAAATATTCAAATATGTACATTCTTGAAGATTCTAAATTTAACAAAATCAGTAAATAAATAAGAAAGGCATTATAAAAATCGTAAATGTTTCGTTAGAAGTTCGATGGAGTGTCGTTCTCATCTATCAACAAAGCTATTCCGTTTCTTTAGTTTCCGTTTGCATAATCTTACCCTATCGACAGATCATCGTGGTATGCCAACAGTGGAACGATAGCAAAGTGTCTCACGCGTGATGCCAGCTTCTCCTAAAACAGCGCTGATGTAAGTACTTTTTTTTGTTTAAATCGAACGAACGAGTACTAAGTAGCTATAATTTATTTCGAGATGCGTATATCATGCATGGTGTTCACGTTTCTGATAAGGCAAATTACCACATATAACTCATAATACACATACTCACATTTTTAACGGACCCAAAAAGTTGCGTTTGAGACTTTGAATTCTCATTATCTCCTCCAATTTCCTTTAGGACAAGTCTGTGTTTGAATCCAGGAATAGGAACGCGAGCTTTAACAAAAAAGTAAGACTTGCAAAACGTTCGAATGGAACATTAAACTAGATTATACGGTAACAGTTAACAAATACTAAACAAGATATTACACATGATAAAGTTGTAATAGTTATTATAGTATTGTGGTTATTGTTTTTATTTAATACATATATCATAATAATATATAGATAGGTACATATATATATGCTTACAAATATATATTTTACCGAAACCACCACCCTTGTTCGTTAGGTCGGAACAATTTTTTATCCCCATGAGAAAAGATTTGCTAAGTTCAACTAATCTGCCATCTTGTAAATGTGATGCAATCTCTTCGACTTCGCTCTCATTCAAACCACCATGCATTTCAAGTTTTCCGTCCATTTCACTGATTTCTGCAATAATATATGATATCGATAATAATTATTACTACAAATATTTTTGATAAATGTTTATTTCTCTTAAATGGATTTCTTAACATTAAGCATACAATCGATTCAGTTTTCGAACCTGTTTTATTAGAACTAATGACATTATAAAATTATTTCAAGACAACTTTAACTTGATATGTTATTTTACGCGAATTAAGATAAGCACACTCAGACTCTAACGTTTCTTATAAAAATCATTTTTATATAATGCTATTACTAGAATCGATATATGCTGGATTGAAACAACACCTTCTAGACAATGTATGGTATTCACCTTTGCAAAATACGTCTTGGAAAAGCCAACAGCCATGATAAACAACAGGTACAGCATATTACCATTTGTTTTTAACAAAACAAGTTGCTAGTTCATAAGTATTTACTATGACATCCATTAAAACAGTTTAATTATTTGAAATTTTAACTAGAAAAGACCAAAGGCCATAACAGAGCCAAAATTTGTCGCAGCTAAAATAACTTCCTAAATAATCATCAACCCCTGAAAGTCAGTCAGCTACGAAAGTTTGAGCACTCTCCGCTAGGCAGTCAGGGGAGTGGACACACGCTGTTGGGACTCTATTTTCCATTTTTGAAAAACAAACAAGTCATAATTCTGCAAAGCACGACCCAGCAGATCTGCCGTTTTTACGATCAATTACACATTAAGTATGTTCAATAGTGAAGGTTTGAGCTAGACCTACCCAGTAGATATATTGAAGTTGAAATCACAAACTTTGGGGCGAGTTGACCGACGTGTAATACCGTCCCTTCCGTGTGGGCAAAAAAACAACAGTCGATTATAAGAATAAATATTATGAATTATTACCTAAAATAACTGTAAATATGTAATTTTGCATTTAATTTAATTGAATAACAACCAAAAATTGTTAAATGACCAAACAATCCCAGAAAAGTCGTCAATGTCACCTTAACCTGAGATCTCCTGATGTGAATATCATAAAGGGTCGTCTTTCGTGCAAGTCCATTAACCAGCATATTATTGCATATGATGATATTAATTCTCTAGATATTGAGCCAAACCCAATCGATTATACAAGCCCTAGTGACCTTGCATGATCGTAAGTGAATGCATTCTGCGCTTTCCGTTCCTCCCATCTATATATACCAATGTGCATGTTCGCAGGTGAAACAATTCTCAAATTTAGAAACCGTAACGAATGTTCTGTTAAAAGACACAATGACGTTGAGCTTTTATCAGCAGCAATGTTTTTCCTCTTAGAAAGCCCCGGTATAATTTCTCAAAACTGCAAAATTGCACATTCCCATTGCCGTCTAAACATCACAAAACGAAGGCAAGTTGGCTCAATATCGTTCTTAATTCGTGTTATCAGCAAGTGAACACATACAAGAGGTTGTTTGTATCTACGTGAACATGGCTTGATTGATTAAGGTTGCATAAAGCAGCGTATTCGATCAGGTCATTTCCGTTTTAATTAGGGATGGCAAGGGTTAATCGGTTAACCGGTTATCCGTTTCTTTAGGAGGTTAACCGATTACAAAATTAATATTCGGTTAATCTTGCAGAAAACGCATTTTTTTGTTGAACGCAATAAATGCTCAAATCGTTAGCACCTTTTCCTTTTCAATCAGCACACACCAGTGATAGTTTTCATCCGTATGCGAAACATAAATAAACTACAACAGAATTAATGTAGTGAATGACTTAAAGGTGATAGTAATCTTGAATAGTTTTTGTCGGATATGTTCGTCCCACCGATTGTTTATGTTTATATGAGCACTGGAACTTTTGATAGAAACTATTGAAGTTCATCAGTAACTATTTACACGTTTTGCTATATTGTTATGTCTGGTTATATAATTGTGTATATGTAGTTAGGATGGCATATTTAACACGGCGTTGCTAAGAAAATTAACTTGACGCAGCTAACCAAACCTCCGAACAACATAATAATGACATCCTTCAATGCGCTCGATGGAGTCTAAAGCATAACCCACATATTTAAAACTCAGTCAAGCAGAGCCATTTCAATAACTCGCGCAAGTAAACAAGTTCACTTAGTATCCCATTAACATTACCACGTTTTGTTTTATTATTCCCCGAGCGTAAAAACGCTTCATTTATTATTACATGAACAAAGATTTTGAGAGAGCGAAAGTAATAAAATAAAGTTGTTTTTTAACAAGCATCATATATTATCCCATTATGATAAACACGCTTCATTTATTATGTATTATCCCTTGATCAAAGTCACGTTTCATGTAGTATGCCATTAGCAAACGGACTAACGCTGAATTTCAAATACCACGCTTTTAAGAATGTTTACGCGTTTCCAAAACACGAAACTCTGTTGGGAAAACTTAAATGTTAGGGTCAGTGATTTTATAATAAATAATCCGTATATTTAATGTGATGTGACTTGTCACAACGTGACGCATTCTCTTTTCATGTAAGGCAATACGTGCATTCAAAATTAATCGTTCCCCTAGCAATCCTAATTGAACGGCGTCATATGAAAATGGGCCCTATGCCATATGCGGCCAGCGTTGCTCAAGAGCAGCCTGCGCAGTCACGTAAGGTCTCGTGGTCTCATAGGCGTACAGTGTAGCTTCTGGCAAGACCAAACGAATGCGTTAATTGGTCTGGAGCTACATATGTCGAATAAGACCCATTTTCGCATGACGCGGATTAAAAATATTCATTACGTTTGTGTACTCGAATATAGCCAATGCCATCGTTAAGTATAGCACTGCACTTTGGTGTTATCGCAACTTCGAAAGTCAACTATAATAAATAAAAATAAGTTGCATTTATATATCATCATGATAGTTCTCCTTTTCCTTTTCCTAATTATCATCAATTTCAGCAGTGTCATGATCATCAATATCATCATCATTAGCAGCAGTACCAGCATCAGTGTTATGTCACTGCATTAAAGTATTATTAAAACCACAATTGTATCATACCCCTGTGATAAATATCATACATCATTGTGCAATTTCAAAAGGGACGTGTTCGCAGATTTTTACATTATTTGAAGTGTGCCATTAAAGGCCTTTAATAGCTAGATTTTGACATCGGTGATACAGAGCTCCGGTATAAAAACAAAGACACAATTTATAAACGAAAATCAACACAAAGTATCTGCTTAACGAAAATCCAGTGTATGTTGAAATTTCGTCCCTGATTAGCCTAGGCGGACTGCACAGGCTAATCTTGGACGACACTGTACGAACATGCCTGGACTTCTCACAACGCTGCAAGACAATCAACACGACAGAGTATATTTGCATATATATGTAATTGTTTATAAACGTCAAAGACCTTTATGATACATATATAGGTGTTTGTAAACGTATACGTTTTTCGGATGTTTTTTTATTTATGTGGTACAAAGACAGTCGGTTAACCGGTTAACCGCTCCAATATCGAAACAGGTTAACCGGTTACGGATTTGCGTTGGTTTGCCATCCCTAGTTTTATCTTTATTGATTCCGCCGGCGAAGTTTCTTAACGTAAAATGAATGCTTTTCTGTAAATTGAATGAGCAACTTATAACAAGAATATGATAATAACTGGACAGTTATAAAGGAGAACATCTTCCTCGTGGATTTCTGCCGTTGTCAATGCATGACTTTAACAAAGCTTAAACTGTTGATGATGACCAACCTGGGTCAGGTGTCAAACGATGCCCTAGAGGTTAATCAGTTAGGTTCTCAGCTGAGTGAACTATTAGGTTTCTCGGATGAAGAGCGTCCCAAATGAACAACTCCACATTTCATCGAAAACGGCATGTGAATGAATATTTAGATGGGTTTGTACAATTAGGTCCGAAGAAATTTAAAATACCTACAATGCCCAGTTTTAAGATTTCACATGGGAACTTTCCAAATTGTAAGTTTTTTTTATTGCGCTAATTTTCCTTATTGGACTGATACAGATACTTTTCTCAATTAGATTTAAAAAATCGTTGGACCGGATGACGTCAATAAGAGTGCCAAACTGTCACAAATACGTTGAAGGTTTTGGACAACTTGATAACTTTACCTTAGAACGGATGAAAACTACTTCAATTAGAGAGCGGACACCATGCTAAATGCTTGAAATGCACTAAGTGACCTAGTGAAATAGTCTTTGACCCGGCATGACCCATATTTAAACTTGAATTAGATATCATCTAGACACAACTGTTGACCAAATTTGGTGAAGATCGGATGAAACCTACTTCAAGTAGAGAGCGGGCATCATGCTAAATCCTTGAAATGCACTAAGTGACCCCGTTACCTATTTTTGACCCGGCATGACCCATGTTTGAACTTGCCCTAGATATCATCTAGACACAACTTCTGACCAAAATTGGTGAAAATCGAATGAAAACTACTTCAACAAGGGCTGTTTGTAAAACATGCATGCCCCCCTATATGGGCTATAAGTTGTAGTAGCAGCCATTGTGTGAATACGTTTTTTGTCACTGTGAACAACGGTGGTGGTGGTGGTAGGTGGTGGTGGTGGTGGTGGTGGTGGTGGTGGTGGTGGTGGTGGTGGTGGTGGTGGTGGTGGTGGTGGTGGTGGTGGTGGTGGTGGTGGTGGTGGTGGTGGTGGTCGTGACGCTAACGCAGCATTACAATAACAATACTTAAGAATGATCAAATGGGAAAAGGTAACCTAGCACTGGCAGTAAATATGGGGCTCATTTACAGGTCAGATTTGGAATCTCTGCTGTAAAATGAGATTTTAAATGAATTTAAGGGAGGCAAATGCTGTAACAAAAAGAACATGCATAAACGGTAGTTGTTTCCCTTGTTTGAGCCATGCTAAATCCTTAAAATGCCTATTTCCAGTAACTGTGACCTTCACCTGTGACCTTGACCTTTGACCTAGTGACCTCAAAATCAATAGGGGTCATCTGCGAGTCATGATCAATGTACCTATGAAGTTTCATGATCCTAGGCCCAAGCGTTCTTGAGTTATCGTCTGACAACCACCTGGTGGACGGACCGACCGACAGACAGACCGACAGACAGACCGACAGACCGATTTGGAATCTCTGCTGTAAAATGAGATTTTAAATGAATTTAAGGGAGGCAAATTCTGTAACAAAAAGAACATGCATAAATGGTAGTTGTTTCCCTTGTTTGAACCATGCTAAATCCTTAAAATTCCTATTTCCAGTAACTGTGACCTTCACCTGTGACCTTGACCTTTGACCTAGTGACCTCAAAATCAATAGGGGTCATCTGCGAGTCATGATCAATGTACCTATGAAGTTTCATGATCCTAGGCCAAAGCGTTCTTGAGTTATCGTCTGACAACCACCTGGTGGACGGACCGACCGACAGACAGACCTATTTCCAGTAACTGTGACCTTCACCTGTGACCTTGACCTTTGACCTAGTGACCTCAAAATCAATAGGGGTCATCTGCGAGTCATGATCAATGTACCTATGAAGTTTCATGATCCTAGGCCCAAGCGTTCTTGAGTTATCGTCTGACAACCACCTGGTGGACGGACCGACAGACAGACCGACATGAGCAAAGCAATATACCCCCTCTTCTTCGAAGGGGGGCATAATTAAAGAGCGGACACCATGCTTTTTGCTTGAAATGCACTAAGTGACCTCATGACCTAGTCTTTGACCCGGCATGACCCATATTTAAAATTGATCTAGATTTCATTTAGACTCAACTTCTGACCAAATTTGGCGAAATACGAATGAAAACTACTTCAATTAGAGAGCGGACACCATGCTAAATACGTGAAATGCACTAAGTGACCTAGTGAAATAGTCTTTGACCCGGCATGACCCATATTTGAACTTGTCCTAGATATGATCTAGACACAACTTCTGACCAAAATTGGTGAAAATCGAATGAAAACTACTTCAATTAGAGAGCGGACACCATGCTTTTTACTTGAAGTTCACTAAGTGACCTCGTGACCTAGTCTTTAACCCGGCATGGCCCATATTTAAAATTTATCTAGACATCATTTAGACTCAACTTCTGACCAAATTTGGTGAAGATCCGATGAAAACTACTTCAATTAGAGATCGGACACCATGCTTTTTGCTTGAAATGCACTAAGTGACCTCGTGACCTAGTCTTTGACCCGGCATGACCCATATTTAAAACTGATCTAGATATCAATTAGACTCAACTTCTGAGCAACTTTGGTGAAGATCGGATGAAAACTACTTCAATTAGAGAGCGGACACCATGCTTTTTGCTTGAAATGCACTAAGTGACCTAGTGAAATAGTCTTTGACCCGGCATGACCCATATTTGAACTTAACCTAGATATCCTCTAGACACAACTTTTGACCAAATTTGGTGAAGATCGGATGATATCTACTTCAATTAGAAAGCGGGCACCATGCTAAATCCTTGAAATGCACTAAGTACCCCATGACCTATTTTGTGACCTGGCATGACCCATATTTGAACTTGTCCTAGATATCATCTAGACACAACTTCTGACCCAAATTGGTGAAAATCGAATGAAAACTACTTCAATTAGAGAGCGGACACCATGGTTTTTGCTTGAAATGCACTAAGTGACCTCGTGGCCTAGTTTTTCACCCAGCATGACCCATATTTGAACTTGACCTAGATATCTTTTAGATATCTTTTAGACACAACTTCTGACCAAATTTGGTGAAGATCGAATAAAAACTACTTCAATTAGAGAGAGAACACCATGCTAAATGCACTAAGTGACCACTTGACCAAGTTTTTTACCCGGCGTGACCCATATTCGAACGTGACCTAGATATTGTCTGGATACAACTTCTGACCAAGGTTGGTGAAGAGCGGATGAAAACTTTTTTAATTAGAGAGCGGACACTGCTGTGGACGCCGCCCTCCCGCCCGCCAAGGGTGATCTTATAATACGTCCCGTTTCGTACGGGTGTATTTATAAAATCAAATCAATCATATCATTCCGATTCTCTGACGCAATATTATTTGAATCCTGAATTCAAAAGTAAGAACATATTTTTCCATAATGTTTATATATATACTAACTCCTGACTGGGGTTTATTTTGGAAAACTTACTAATATATGGGTAGAAACAATGACGACAGAAAAAATTCATTTCACACGCTGTATATATCGTTATTGTTTTAGCGTTGTTCATACCTATATCAGATAAAGTTTTTGCCAATGTTATTGAGATCCGGATAACATCATGTATACCCATTATGTCTCATTGGAAAACGAAAGTAGGAATAAAAACAACTATTTTGATTATATCCATACCTTAAAATGTAGATAATAGTCTAGTTTAAAAACAAATAGGACATGTTCTCTTAATTGTTTAGCCTTGTACCTGTTGGTAGTTGTAACAAGCCAGTTGATAGTTGCTCATTATATTATCGAATGAAATTACATTTTTGGTTTATGGTCTGTAAAATAATGTAAT
This sequence comes from Dreissena polymorpha, assembly GCF_020536995.1. Classification (NCBI taxonomy): domain Eukaryota; kingdom Metazoa; phylum Mollusca; class Bivalvia; order Myida; family Dreissenidae; genus Dreissena; species Dreissena polymorpha. Next base: position 20,930,332 of record NC_068360.1, read on the forward strand.
TTCCATTGAAAAATGACTTACTTCTATAGTCAAGTAGTATTTACCGGATAGCTTAGGACTCTGAGTCTCATGTCAACGTATAAAACACGAATTTACCTGATAAACTTTAAACCACGAAAGACAAATGTCTTGCCTCTTGAAACTTGTAAGCGGTTTTGAATTTCAACTACATATTTATCGTGCGAATGTCGTTCGTCGTTAAGGCGAAAGTCTATAGAGGTTACAATATACTAAATACTCGTTTCATGTAGTGCTGTACTCTCTAAAAAAATATCATAGTTGACTCGAAGGCATGTTTTACATCTTAAACTATTGTTCGGGTTTTATCTTTCGGAGATAATGGTAGGGCATTAATAGGTGTTCACGACCGAATCCCTGAAATATGATAAACTTGGAGACTTTAGTAAAGCCTTGCACTGAAAAAGGTTACATTCCACTAAGAAACGACCGAAAAAAAAAAGTTGCAAAAACAGTCGATTTTGATTAGCGTCAAGTTCTTTTTTGGTTTGAACATGACATATCTTTTTTATTGCATAAATCGATTCCGCTTAGAATGGCCTTTAAGAAAAGGTATGGTTATGGGGGTCTCTATGTGCAAAATGTTGCATTTATTTTCGCTCAAAGTTGTCGCTTTAACATTGAATTATATAGGGAAACTATTTAGTATATTGTGACCTAGAGAGATTTGTTCACACCGTCTATGAAGATTTGACTTGCCGTAAACCGTCCAGTTAGAACAGCTTGTGGCATTTAGGTTACAATATACTAAATCTTTTTGGAGTGCAATGCTATACTCTCTAAAAACATGAACATCATTTATTTGAAGACACGGTTCTCTGAAGGGTCACTTGCCATGACTTTATTTTAGTATATTTCTGTGTGCATGTGGCAGGGAAAACATTGTTGTTTACTAGAAATTCACTCTTTTATCTGAAGATTGGAGACTACATAAGACTTTGACAGATGGCGGGAAACCCTCATGAACTGGATAGAAGCCGGTAAATAGATGGCCGTAAAACAGTGACTTTTGATTCGTGGCGAGTTCTTTCTTACATGTCGCGTGACCTATCTTTTTTATTGCTTAAATCAATTCGGCTTGGAATGCTCTTCGAGAAAAGGTATGGTTATGAGGGTCTCTATGCGCAAAAGTTTGACTTTATTTTTCGTTTAAGTTATTGCATTTACATTGAATTTGTGTAGGAAATCTTTTACTATATTGTAACCTTTACAGACAGAACAAATCGGTCCTACTAAATACCACTAAGGACCACTAAGGACCGCTAAGGACCACTAAGGACCGCTAAGGACCACTAAGGACCACTAAGGAGGTCCAAATGACCACTAAGGACCACTAAGGAGGTCCAAATGACCAATAAGAAGACATTTATGTCATTTGTAGTGATAAGGGGGTAATTAGGATATATATTTGTGTTTCTCTTGACCAGTTATTTAAAATAAAATTAAAAATTGTTGGTGGAAAAAATGTTATATTCTGAAAAACTGTTGTGTTAATAATTAAGTTTGTATTTCCTATTGTATAATTGAAATGTGATACTTTGAAGAAAAGAGTGATTCTGTGAGAATGACTTTCATTTTCAAACTGTGAAAACTATCAATTAGTTACCTTATTTAATCATGTTTAGAGAATGATCTTAATTTTCAAACTGTGAACAAATCAAACATTTTCATTCTTTAATCATGTTTACAAAAAATGAACTGTCGGTGTCATCAAAGGATGTTTATTTGTGGTATAAATTAAGCAATTAGGTAAGTATGTAATTATAAAATTATCACGGTCATTTTCAAATAAAAAATCAAAGGGAGGATAAAGACAAGGTTTTCACGGGTTATCGAGTAATCAAGGTAAGTGTTGTTGCTCAATTGTTAAAGTGTGTATATATGCTGGTGATTTTTTTGTATTGTATCATCTTTATGAAAACAAATCTGTGGAAATATATTTATATTCTATAACTGTTTCTAATCATTCAAAATGCCTTCAAGACCGCGAAAAAAAGCCAAAGGTGAAAGTTGGCCTTGTGCTGTGTGTAGTGTGAACTGTTCAATTGGATCTGTCCAATGTGACTCTTGCTCTAAATGGATACATGCCCAGTGTGAAGGATTAAATGAAAGTGACTTGCAATTTCTATCTGGAATATCATACATGTGTCGTATCTGTATCAGTGTTGAGGACAGAGATTCTTACAGTTACAACAGTGCTCTGTTCAGGCTGAGAGAGGTAAGTTACCTTATCAAACTGTTTTTATCTATGTACAAAGTTTATAAGATGAACAGTTTAGTGTTTATTATTTAATGTACAATGAGATCGTAGTATTTTCAATTAAATAATAAGCACATTTCTTTTGGTAAATCGAATATATATTTAAGATATAAAAGGTACAATGTGCTTGCACTGTTAAATAATAATAAACATTGAGTTGTTTAAATCGGCATTTTAGGAACATTTTTAGTAAAAAAATGACTTGCCCCAACTTGATGAAAATTGCTTTAATGTACAAAAATGTTACGTGTCATTTTAAAGGGCACATGTATGATATAAGAAAATCAAAATGCAAATATGGAAAATTTGACAACCGGTAGTTAATGACCCTTTGAAAATTGAAAATTCGGTAACTTGCAATATATACATGGAAGTAAGCTATAAAACGGCCCGTTTTAATGGATTGAAAAGATGTATATATGTATTAAGACGATGTACTTATGTATAAGTCTGAATAAACTGTCTGTCTATATTTTATTAATATGTCAAGCACGTACACCTAAAAAAAAAATACGATATTTCTTTATTTAATGTAGAATTTTACAATTATAAGGTCTTGATTGTCATTAAACATGTTATTTAAAGGTGTGATATCTTATCTTAATTACGGTATCTACACATGTGCAGACCCATAAACGTTTTTAATCCACACTTGGAACATTGCCTCCCATTTAGCGAATTCGTTCGCGCCTTTATCGCTGATGGTTTTTTTTTCAATAGATTTATGTTGCTGTCATTAATAATCCGTAATTAAAGAAAAATAAATTTTTTCATGTTTTTATTTTTTAAGCGTAAATTTAGACCGTATTACGAAAATTTAATAAAGACATACGTTTAGGAAATCTAGAGAACACAATTGCAACAATTTAAGTTTAAGGCTCACTATTTTTCATGTTGAACATTTCAATCGTGAATTAAGATGTTATTAAGAAAATTTAATAATATTTCAGGCAATAAACTTTGATTTGACATGAAAAACGTTATTTAAATAATAATATAAGAAAGTTGTAGACAAAAGCTGATATGTCCTTTTCAATAAAAAAGTATGACATCCTGACATCTTACACAGTTTTGCAAACGAATAACTCCTATACTTGTTCATTTAAATCACAAAATTCATTTCCGGCTAGATATTTTTGTATTAGCTTGAGAGCGATTTTTAAATAAAAGATTGCTAAAAACCACTACAGTTTTAGACTAAACAAGATACATAATTTTAATTAAAAAAAAATATTCTCTACCTGAAATCTAGCAGAGTTTCGATAATACATATTTACGGAACAGTTTTAGAATCTCAAACTTCAATTCGGCTATAGATTTGTATATTACCTTTAAAATGACACTTACAAGGGAAATATTAATAGCGAATAGTGAATTTAATAAGAAATACTTTAGGCTTAAACAAAGGCAGATATCAATATAATTGTCTACATCGACCTTAAATCTATCTAATTAATATCAAAGATCTATCAACAAAAATTGGTCTGAATGGATGTTTCCAATCTGTATATATTGATAGATCTTTGTTAATATCTCCGGCACTATTTACGCTAAAATCATAACGTTTACTTCAGACTTTAGATATTTCTATACATTTATAATTATGCTTGAATAATTTTATTCCATAAAGAAATAATTAAATTTCACTTTCTTTCGATCCTGCTAATGATATGAAGCATTAATCGGCCAACTTCAGCATAAAGTGACATCGAATTTGTTGACAGTTTTACATTAAATAGTCTTTTACAGAACTTTCTGTGAATATTCGTTATATTCGCAGCGATATATAGAACAATTAGGTGGTATGCATATAACAACAACAACAACATCAACATTTATTAGCTTTTAAGCATACAATTGCTTTTTAGCCAAATGCATAATTTTACACAAGTGTGATGACACATGGATGATAATAATAATGAAAATTAGGTAATTATTACGAAAATTAGGTTATGGAAGAAGTTAATACAGATTTTACTAATTTATAAAATAATATATGTTCCTTTAACATCGATAATGACAGTTGTTAATAAAATAATGAGACAAAGAGTGCACTGTTCTACATAAGTAGTTTCACTTTAACGTTGATATAGAAAAATTTAAAAAAATATGACTTTTATTACAGTATACTATATTGATAACTGATACTGTTGCCACTGTTGCTACAGGTGTTATTAACAAGAATGCATCAATACACTCCAGGCCCATTGTTTGTATAACACCTTTATGACGCTGATTGGTGACACGCGTATTGGTTAGTGTATTGCATACGAATACGAATATACATACATACTAAGTGTTGTCTAACTTTGTGTATTGGACGATGATTATAAGCTGAACGTTTTGATTTAGCTTTACTTTTCGGGTCTGAACTGGTCTTATAAAAACGTGTCTTTGTCTATTACAGGCGTCTGATGTTAGCCCTGACCATCTCCATGCAGTTTGTGTTCGGGAAAAAACTATGATGCCACCAAACTTACAACATCAAGAATCATTTGACAGATCACAACTAAGTGTCGACTTTACAGCACTTGCCATTCTTGAGTCTTGCCAGGATGATGTCCAGAATGATCACCATCCAATTCTTACCAGGGGTGATGGCAATTGCTTATTTAATGCACTGTCAATTAGTGTCTGTGGTAGTGAGCGTTTAACTGAAGAAATCCGTGTGCGCACATGTGTAGAAATGGTGTTGAACAAAGAGTATTATAATGCTCAGGAATATGCAAAAGACTTTTTCTTCGTGTCCGAATCGTATGACGACAGCTGTCGTCAGTGTGCTGCCCCTGGTCGTTGGACAAGTCCTTGGATAATACAGGCAGCATCAGATGCCTTGTGTAGAGATATATATTCCGTATATCCAAAAATGAATGGTAAATCTGACCAGACAGCAAAAATCCTTACTCGGGTATGTGTCTTCATTTTAATTTTCACACTTTTAAGCGAAAGTACATTTTTTAAACTAGTTGCTACTTTCTTTCTGAGAATAAAGCCCACTTGCGTATGCTATTTTTTATTAAAATCTTTTGCAAAAAATATGGTCTGTCACTTTAATGATTTACTGGTTTCTTTGGCGTTATTTCATTCCTGATTTCGAACGCTTAATTGGTCGTTCTCGTTCATGCACAACGTAATCTCGTGTAAAGGCATTGAATGTAAATATCACATACTACACTTGAAATTTGATACGCAGGTTCTCCATAGGGACGCGCCTATGGTAATTGTCCGTTAATTCCAAACCGTTAATACTATTTAATTGCTTCATATTTATTTTTAAACGTTTCTTAATTAACTGCCGAGTGATGCGAGTGAAGTGTTTTATTATTGAATAATTGGTATTATCTTGTTCGTTTAACGCGAATTTTTTCCATTCAATAAAACCACAGTGTCGTCTCTATCTAAGGTTTATTCAATTAAATTCGGAAACCATATTAAACCGCGGCATTGTACACTGTGTATTAGCAACCTGCTGCGGTAATCCTTATCTTATCTTATCATTTCAATACACAGACAACTTGCAACTGTACTGGAAACAGTGGATAACTGCCAAAATGATTGATGGCGTTTATTGCTAAATCATAGTCATAATAAAATGTTCGCGCAATAAATGGTTTTTAATGGAGCGATTAAAATCGCTATCATTAATAAAAAACAAATGAATTAAAATTCATGCTGAATTTCTTTTAATTCTTCATTATAAGTCACAAGTAGAACAATAAATAATCACAATGGTCATTGCGTCTTTAAATGAACCGCTCTAAGATTATCGCATGTAGTATTGTCTTAAAATTGTAATGGTGAAAACTGCTACTTTTCTTCAACACATCAAAGGTAACTTACAAGATACAACATAATTGCCCCTATTCTTAACCACATTAATTGGGCAATCTCACCAAACATGACACTTATCTTTTGATTGAAAAGGTGCTAATTTACAACTTTAATCAAAGCTGATTGAATTAACATGTATGGCCGCTAATTATAGAACACACGTCTGCATTTACTGAAGTGCCCCCCCGGTCTTTATATGAAATATAACTAAATAATACTATGACATATCAGTACATACCAAAATAAATAGTAAATACCAATAATTACTACTTATTAATTTTTTATTCTGAATACCTTGAACATTGTCTTCTCGAACTGAACGTGTGTCCGTATTTTATATATGTGCAAACGAATCGCATAGGTACATTGATTTTACCTAGGGACCGAGTGCAGTTTTCAGCGCTTGGCCGCAGATACAGAGTATTACAATATAGACAGACATGTACACTATATGTACGGAATTAACGTGGATGTAATGGGCCCTACTTGCATGAAAACATAATCTATTTAAATATTTAAAATAAATATAACATTCAAATAAGTTTATACGTTTTTAATTATTTAAAGTATTATATACACCAATTTTACGGTAACTTGAAAATGATAACTTAAAAACAATAATATTTGTACAGCACGTTAAAATCAGTTTTAATTGACAAAGCATGAAATGTTAATTGTGAATTAGTATGAAATACTAACATATGGTTTATTTACAGGTACATTCAACAAGACACACTTCGTCCAGCCATGGACCTGTATCAATCATGTGGACCAAGATGGGACCTCACTTTGGCAAGGCCTGGTTGCCAAATCACTTTGTCCCATTGATAACAGTTAGTGAACACATGGAATCTAACAATGAAAGTGCCACTCCCCCAAAAAATGTAAATGATGTGAGTAGTTTTGAAGAAATAAGTGAATTCAAAACAAATGTCAACATTGAAAGTCAGTCAAATGTGGATAGTTCAAGTAATGTATCAGATGAAGGTGAATCACATCAGAATGTATCAAATGAAAGTAATGTATCAAATGAAGGTGAATCACATCAGAATATATCACATGAAAGTTATGTATCAAATGAAGTTGAATCACATCAGAATGTATCACATGAAAGTGAACCAAATCATAATGTATCAAATGAAAGTGAATTGCACAATGGACCTTTTCAGACTCTGCCCAATGGAAAGTTCATTCCAGTACATGACCTTATGAACTTAATTCATGGAGATGCTCCAACTGTGCCAAATGTTCCGCGTGGTAAGAAGAATAACGTGTTTGTGTTAGTTAATGGGGAAGAGAACATTAAGGCCAACTTGGCTGGTAAAAAGGCCAGTTATTTTGATGACTGTGGGGTATGGAATGGGGCTAAGTCAAGAACTTGCAAAACAAAATTTCTTCTTGAGGATTCTGGAAATGGCTCGACAAATATGAAATTTGTACATGTGAAAGAAAATGTAGTTAGTGTGGAAAATCAAGTTAAGGGGAAAATTGTGAAAACACATATGCAACCTCAACCTGATTTGAACAATGTAGTGACTTTACATAGGTATTATACCGTCTTGAAAGGAAATGAAGAATATAAGAAAAGAGTAAGTTGGTTCGAAAATTTGCCAGAATCACTTCAGGCTAGGCAGTACGTGTCTATAATTGAATACCAGGGAGAAAATGACACCCAAGTGAAAGCACATGGTAATTCCAAGATTAATGCTAATCCATACAAAAGGACACATCCAGAAACAATAAAACGTATCAAAGAAGCAGTGAAATATGAAATACCAGTTGAAGCATACAATAAATTGACTAAATTAGATGATTCAGAAACATTCCCCAAAGACATAAAACAATGCCAATATTTCAAGGGAAAATCCAATCCAAATAAAAGCAAAGCAAAGAATGCAGCAGATGAAATTTTAAATGCAATCAGAGAACTGAACGGCCATCAATTTGTTAGTGAAATCATTCATTCTAGAGACAGTGAACAGCCACTCATTTTGTGTTGTAGCGAGGAACAATTAGCTGATCTAAGGTCCTTTTTGAAAAGTAATGGAGGTGTTGTGGGTATTGACAGGACTTTTCTTCTTGGGCGATGCTATGTGACATTATTAGTGTACAAAAGTTTGAAAGTTGTTCGCAAAGGAACTGGTGAGCCCCCTATAATGCTAGGACCAATGATGTTACATTGGGATGGCACGACTTAAACGTATTACCGCTTCTTTTCGTTTCTTCGGGGAATATTAGATCTTGACCTGCAAAGCATTGAAATGTTGATTGGGACAGATGATGAGAAGGCTATGACAAATGCAATAGACTCTGTCTTTCCTGAGGCTAAGCGCAGACTGTGCACTAAGCACATAAAAGATAATCTTCTAAGGCAAATGACTCACAAAATTCCCAAAGATGAGAAAGAAAGAAATAAAATTGTGAACGAAATATTTGGCCCAAATGGTGTAGCATGCGCAGATACAAGTGCAATGTTTGATGAAAGAAATGAAAAGCTAAAAACGTCATTAAGGGAGAAGGGCCATGAAGACTTTATAGCATATTATGAACGTTATGTGCAGAGCAAAATCGCGGATTATTGTGTAAATGACCAGGATCAATTGTGGACAAACAACAACACCGAGTCAATGAACAATCGACTGAAAGTGGCAACAGACTGGAAGCCGAAAAAGACTGATGAACTTGTCCAACACTTACATGACACTGTAAGGGTTCAGCACGTAGATGTCAAACGTGCGTTGTATGGTACAGGCAATTATACTCTAAGTGCTAAATACGCTAGGTTTAGGTTAGTTGAGGGGGTGTGGCGCTCTAAAAGTGATAGCGAAAAAAAGACTTACCAGATGAAATTCCTGAATGCGACATCAAAAGTGGAAGTTCCATCAAAAATTGTCTCATCAGATGGCACTTACACCATTGGAAAGACTCCGGCAGTGGCCAAAAAACCAGGACAGAAGACCCGTGCTAAGGCTACAAGAACATTTACACCAAGAAAGTGAAGTGTGAATAATGACAAGATACTGAAATAAAATAGAACAATGAACGTATTTCTAGTACTCAATTAAATAAATATTTCAGATTCTTCATTTCTGTGTCATCTTATACAGTTTCAAGAATCAATCTTGGTTTTCTTTTATAGTAATACTTTTATATCCTATTGCTATTTTATTGTTTTAATTTTGTATGTGTTGATAAATATATGATGCATTGAATTTTATTATTAAAAGTGATAAATATTTCCAGTTTTGTTCATAAAATCAGGGTTCATTTTACTCCAAAGTGATGAGCTTAATAGTTGTTGCTTGTATAGCAATAGAATTAATTAGAACAATGGACTTATTTCTTTCACTTAAATAAGTACATATTTTAGATTCTGTCTGTTTATCATTCATTTCTGAATTTTATATCCTATTGCTATTGTATTGTTTTAATGTTGTTTGTGTTGATACATATATGATGCATTGAATTTTATTATTAAAAGTGATAAATATTTCAAGTTTTGTTAATAAAATCAGGGTTCATTTTACTCCAAAGTAATGAGCTAAATAGTTGTTGTGTTGTATACCAATATAATAAAATGGAACAATGGACTTATTTCTTCACTTAATTAAGTAATTATTTCTGACATTTATATCCTATTGCTATTTTATTGTTTTAAGGATATGTAACCTTTTGGGATATCGGTAAAGTGCGAGCAGACGAGGAGAAAATACTTTAAAAATTAAAGCTAAAAGACTTAAAAGTTAGATCTGAATATCTTAAAAATTTGTGAATAAATGTGTTTCTGGTGGGTTACAACGACAACTTACCAGAATATTGCTCATGATCAAACGTAAAACTTCTGAGAGCGAATGGAAAATGCGTCAAAATTCTGATACATAAACAGTAGGGTGTCGTTATTGAATTACCGCGAGAATACTTGAAGAATAGAGATGCCAACTATAGTGTTTAAAACAAATAATTTTTTAACAAGCGTTTGTGATTTGTCAGGATAATAATAACAAAAAGATATCGAAAAGATCAAAGCAAATAAATTCGACAGAAATCGGAGATTCGGCCATTGTGTCACACCGGTCTTACTGACAATAACGTAGTGACGTCACCATTTATGTATAGAATGGAGATTCGGCAATATATTAAAGACGGGTTATGTTCCCCTAAATTGTGTTCGGTGAAGACTGTTACTATATGTTGTGAACCAGTCTTCGGCTTATACCCACTGAAGAAGAGCATTCAGGGGAGATAATTGAGTAATGACCTGATTCTGGAACTGTTGCGAAGAAAAACAAATAATGCGAGAATATTTAGTGCGATTCGCTACACAATTATGATGTCATTGATATAATTCGGTAACTTGCAATATATACATGGAAGTAAGCTATAAAACGGCCCGTTTTAATGGATTGAAAAGATGTATATATGTATTAAGACGATGTACTTATGTATAAGTCTGAATAAACTGTCTGTCTATATTTTATTAATATGTCAAGCACGTACACCTAAAAAAAATACGATATTTCTTTATTTAATGTAGAATTTTACAATTATAAGGTCTTGATTGTCATTAAACATGTTATTTAAAGGTGTGATATCTTATCTTAATTACGGTATCTACACATGTGCAGACCCATAAACGTTTTTAATCCACACTTGGAACATTGCCTCCCATTTAGCGAATTCGTTCGCGCCTTTATCGCTGATGGTTTTTTTTTCAATAGATTTATGCTGCTGTCATTAATAATCCGTAATTAAAGAAAAATAAATTTTTTCATGTTTTTATTTTTTAAGCGTAAATTTAGACCGTATTACGAAAATTTAATAAAGACATACGTTTAGGAAATCTAGAGAACACAATTGCAACAATTTAAGTTTAAGGCTCACTATTTTTCATGTTGAACATTTCAATCGTGAATTAAGATGTTATTAAGAAAATTTAATAATATTTCAGGCAATAAACTTTGATTTGACATGAAAAACGTTATTTAAATAATAATATAAGAAAGTTGTAGACAAAAGCTGATATGTCCTTTTCAATAAAAAAGTATGACATATCCTGACATCTTACACAGTTTTGCAAACGAATAACTCCTATACTTGTTCATTTAAATCACAAAATTCATTTCCGGCTAGATATTTTTGTATTAGCTTGAGAGCGATTTTTAAATAAAAGATTGCTAAAAACCACTACAGTTTTAGACTAAACAAGATACATAATTTTAATTAAAAAAAAATATTCTCTACCTGAAATCTAGCAGAGTTTCGATAATACATATTTACGGAACAGTTTTAGAATCTCAAACTTCATTTCGGCTATAGATTTGTATATTACCTTTAAAATGACACTTACAAGGGAAATATTAATAGCGAATAGTGAATTTAATAAGAAATACTTTAGGCTTAAACAAAGGCAGATATCAATATAATTGTCTACATCGACCTTAAATCTATCTAATTAATATCAAAGATCTATCAACAAAAATTGGTCTGAATGGATGTTTCCAATCTGTATATATTGATAGATCTTTGTTAATATCTCCGGCACTATTTACGCTAAAATCATAACGTTTACTTCAGACTTTAGATATTTCTATACATTTATAATTATGTTTGAATAATTTTATTCCATAAAGAAATAATTAAATTTCACTTTCTTTCGATCCTGCTAATGATATGAAGCATTAATCGGCCAACTTCAGCATAAAGTGACATCGAATTTGTTGACAGTTTTACATTAAATAGTCTTTTACAGAACTTTCTGTGAATATTCGTTATATTCGCAGCGATATATAGAACAATTAGGTGGTATGCATATAACAACAACAACAACATCAACATTTATTAGCTTTTAAGCATACAATTGCTTTTTAGCCAAATGCATAATTTTACACAAGTGTGATGACACATGGATGATAATAATAATGAAAATTAGGTAATTATTACGAAAATTAGGTTATGGAAGAAGTTAATACAGATTTTACTAATTTATAAAATAATATATGTTCCTTTAACATCGATAATGACAGTTGTTAATAAAATAATGAGACAAAGAGTGCACTGTTCTACATAAGTAGTTTCACTTTAACGTTGATATAGAAAAATTTAAAAAAATATGACTTTTATTACAGTATACTATATTGATAACTGATACTGTTGCCACTGTTGCTACAGGTGTTATTAACAAGAATGCATCAATACACTCCAGGCCCATTGTTTGTATAACACCTTTATGACGCTGATTGGTGACACGCGTATTGGTTAGTGTATTGCATACGAATACGAATATACATACATACTAAGTGTTGTCTAACTTTGTGTATTGGACGATGATTATAAGCTGAACGTTTTGATTTAGCTTTACTTTTCGGGTCTGAACTGGTCTTATAAAAACGTGTCTTTGTCTATTACAGGCGTCTGATGTTAGCCCTGACCATCTCCATGCAGTTTGTGTTCGGGAAAAAACTATGATGCCACCAAACTTACAACATCAAGAATCATTTGACAGATCACAACTAAGTGTCGACTTTACAGCACTTGCCATTCTTGAGTCTTGCCAGGATGATGTCCAGAATGATCACCATCCAATTCTTACCAGGGGTGATGGCAATTGCTTATTTAATGCACTGTCAATTAGTGTCTGTGGTAGTGAGCGTTTAACTGAAGAAATCCGTGTGCGCACATGTGTAGAAATGGTGTTGAACAAAGAGTATTATAATGCTCAGGAATATGCAAAAGACTTTTTCTTCGTGTCCGAATCGTATGACGACAGCTGTCGTCAGTGTGCTGCCCCTGGTCGTTGGACAAGTCCTTGGATAATACAGGCAGCATCAGATGCCTTGTGTAGAGATATATATTCCGTATATCCAAAAATGAATGGTAAATCTGACCAGACAGCAAAAATCCTTACTCGGGTATGTGTCTTCATTTTAATTTTCACACTTTTAAGCGAAAGTACATTTTTTAAACTAGTTGCTACTTTCTTTCTGAGAATAAAGCCCACTTGCGTATGCTATTTTTTATTAAAATCTTTTGCAAAAAATATGGTCTGTCACTTTAATGATTTACTGGTTTCTTTGGCGTTATTTCATTCCTGATTTCGAACGCTTAATTGGTCGTTCTCGTTCATGCACAACGTAATCTCGTGTAAAGGCATTGAATGTAAATATCACATACTACACTTGAAATTTGATACGCAGGTTCTCCATAGGGACGCGCCTATGGTAATTGTCCGTTAATTCCAAACCGTTAATACTATTTAATTGCTTCATATTTATTTTTAAACGTTTCTTAATTAACTGCCGAGTGATGCGAGTGAAGTGTTTTATTATTGAATAATTGGTATTATCTTGTTCGTTTAACGCGAATTTTTTCCATTCAATAAAACCACAGTGTCGTCTCTATCTAAGGTTTATTCAATTAAATTCGGAAACCATATTAAACCGCGGCATTGTACACTGTGTATTAGCAACCTGCTGCGGTAATCCTTATCTTATCTTATCATTTCAATACACAGACAACTTGCAACTGTACTGGAAACAGTGGATAACTGCCAAAATGATTGATGGCGTTTATTGCTAAATCATAGTCATAATAAAATGTTCGCGCAATAAATGGTTTTTAATGGAGCGATTAAAATCGCTATCATTAATAAAAAACAAATGAATTAAAATTCATGCTGAATTTCTTTTAATTCTTCATTATAAGTCACAAGTAGAACAATAAATAATCACAATGGTCATTGCGTCTTTAAATGAACCGCTCTAAGATTATCGCATGTAGTATTGTCTTAAAATTGTAATGGTGAAAACTGCTACTTTTCTTCAACACATCAAAGGTAACTTACAAGATACAACATAATTGCCCCTATTCTTAACCACATTAATTGGGCAATCTCACCAAACATGACACTTATCTTTTGATTGAAAAGGTGCTAATTTACAACTTTAATCAAAGCTGATTGAATTAACATGTATGGCCGCTAATTATAGAACACACGTCTGCATTTACTGAAGTGCCCCCCGGTCTTTATATGAAATATAACTAAATAATACTATGACATATCAGTACATACCAAAATAAATAGTAAATACCAATAATTACTACTTATTAATTTTTTATTCTGAATACCTTGAACATTGTCTTCTCGAACTGAACGTGTGTCAGTATTTTATATATGTGCAAACGAATCGCATAGGTACATTGATTTTACCTAGGGACCGAGTGCAGTTTTCAGCGCTTGGCCGCAGATACAGAGTATTACAATATAGACAGACATGTACACTATATGTACGGAATTAACGTGGATGTAATGGGCCCTACTTGCATGAAAACATAATCTATTTAAATATTTAAAATAAATATAACATTCAAATAAGTTTATACGTTTTTAATTATTTAAAGTATTATATACACCAAATTTACGGTAACTTGAAAATGATAACTTAAAAACAATAATATTTGTACAGCACGTTAAAATCAGTTTTAATTGACAAAGCATGAAATGTTAATTGTGAATTAGTATGAAATACTAACATATGGTTTATTTACAGGTACATTCAACAAGACACACTTCGTCCAGCCATGGACCTGTATCAATCATGTGGACCAAGATGGGACCTCACTTTGGCAAGGCCTGGTTGCCAAATCACTTTGTCCCATTGATAACAGTTAGTGAACACATGGAATCTAACAATGAAAGTGCCACTCCCCCAAAAAATGTAAATGATGTGAGTAGTTTTGAAGAAATAAGTGAATTCAAAACAAATGTCAACATTGAAAGTCAGTCAAATGTGGATAGTTCAAGTAATGTATCAGATGAAGGTGAATCACATCAGAATGTATCAAATGAAAGTAATGTATCAAATGAAGGTGAATCACATCAGAATATATCACATGAAAGTTATGTATCAAATGAAGTTGAATCACATCAGAATGTATCACTTGAAAGTGAACCAAATCATAATGTATCAAATGAAAGTGAATTGCACAATGGACCTTTTCAGACTCTGCCCAATGGAAAGTTCATTCCAGTACATGACCTTATGAACTTAATTCATGGAGATGCTCCAACTGTGCCAAATGTTCCGCGTGGTAAGAAGAATAACGTGTTTGTGTTAGTTAATGGGGAAGAGAACATTAAGGCCAACTTGGCTGGTAAAAAGGCCAGTTATTTTGATGACTGTGGGGTATGGAATGGGGCTAAGTCAAGAACTTGCAAAACAAAATTTCTTCTTGAGGATTCTGGAAATGGCTCGACAAATATGAAATTTGTACATGTGAAAGAAAATGTAGTTAGTGTGGAAAATCAAGTTAAGGGGAAAATTGTGAAAACACATATGCAACCTCAACCTGATTTGAACAATGTAGTGACTTTACATAGGTATTATACCGTCTTGAAAGGAAATGAAGAATATAAGAAAAGAGTAAGTTGGTTCGAAAATTTGCCAGAATCACTTCAGGCTAGGCAGTACGTGTCTATAATTGAATACCAGGGAGAAAATGACACCCAAGTGAAAGCACATGGTAATTCCAAGATTAATGCTAATCCATACAAAAGGACACATCCAGAAACAATAAAACGTATCAAAGAAGCAGTGAAATATGAAAAACCAGTTGAAGCATACAATAAATTGACTAAATTAGATGATTCAGAAACATTCCCCAAAGACATAAAACAATGCCAATATTTCAAGGGAAAATCCAATCCAAATAAAAGCAAAGCAAAGAATGCAGCAGATGAAATTTTAATGCAATCAGAGAACTGAACGGCCATCAATTTGTTAGTGAAATCATTCATTCTAGAGACAGTGAACAGCCACTCATTTTGTGTTGTAGCGAGGAACAATTAGCTGATCTAAGGTCCTTTTTGAAAAGTAATGGAGGTGTTGTGGGTATTGACAGGACTTTTCTTCTTGGGCGATGCTATGTGACATTATTAGTGTACAAAAGTTTGAAAGTTGTTCGCAAAGGAACTGGTGAGCCCCCTATAATGCTAGGACCAATGATGTTACATTGGGATGGCACGACTAAAACGTATTACCGCTTCTTTTCGTTTCTTCGGGGAATATTAGATCTTGACCTGCAAAGCATTGAAATGTTGATTGGGACAGATGATGAGAAGGCTATGACAAATGCAATAGACTCTGTCTTTCCTGAGGCTAAGCGCAGACTGTGCACTAAGCACATAAAAGATAATCTTCTAAGGCAAATGACTCACAAAATTCCCAAAGATGAGAAAGAAAGAAATGAAATTGTGAACGAAATATTTGGCCCAAATGGTGTAGCATGCGCAGATACAAGTGCAATGTTTGATGAAAGAAATGAAAAGCTAAAAACGTCATTAAGGGAGAAGGGCCATGAAGACTTTATAGCATATTATGAACGTTATGTGCAGAGCAAAATCGCGGATTATTGTGTAAATGACCAGGATCAATTGTGGACAAACAACAACACCGAGTCAATGAACAATCGACTGAAAGTGGCAACAGACTGGAAGCCGAAAAAGACTGATGAACTTGTCCAACACTTACATGACACTGTAAGGGTTCAGCACGTAGATGTCAAACGTGCGTTGTATGGTACAGGCAATTATACTCTAAGTGCTAAATACGCTAGGTTTAGGTTAGTTGAGGGGGTGTGGCGCTCTAAAAGTGATAGCGAAAAAAAGACTTACCAGATGAAATTCCTGAATGCGACATCAAAAGTGGAAGTTCCATCAAAAATTGTCTCATCAGATGGCACTTACACCATTGGAAAGACTCCGGCAGTGGCCAAAAAACCAGGACAGAAGACCCGTGCTAAGGCTACAAGAACATTTACACCAAGAAAGTGAAGTGTGAATAATGACAAGATACTGAAATAAAATAGAACAATGAACGTATTTCTAGTACTCAATTAAATAAATATTTCAGATTCTTCATTTCTGTGTCATCTTATACAGTTTCAAGAATCAATCTTGGTTTTCTTTTATAGTAATACTTTTATATCCTATTGCTATTTTATTGTTTTAATTTTGTATGTGTTGATAAATATATGATGCATTAAATTTTATTATTAAAAGTGATAAATATTTCCAGTTTTGTTCATAAAATCAGGGTTCATTTTACTCCAAAGTGATGAGCTTAATAGTTGTTGCTTGTATAGCAATAGAATTAATTAGAACAATGGACTTATTTCTTTCACTTAAATAAGTACATATTTTAGATTCTGTCTGTTTATCATTCATTTCTGAATTTTATATCCTATTGCTATTGTATTGTTTTAATGTTGTTTGTGTTGATACATATATGATGCATTGAATTTTATTATTAAAAGTGATAAATATTTCAAGTTTTGTTAATAAAATCAGGGTTCATTTTACTCCAAAGTAATGAGCTAAATAGTTGTTGTGTTGTATACCAATATAATAAAATGGAACAATGGACTTATTTCTTCACTTAATTAAGTAATTATTTCTGACATTTATATCCTATTGCTATTTTATTGTTTTAAGGATATGTAACCTTTTGGGATATCGGTAAAGTGCGAGCAGACGAGGAGAAAATACTTTAAAAATTAAAGCTAAAAGACTTAAAAGTTAGATCTGAATATCTTAAAAATTTGTGAATAAATGTGTTTCTGGTGGGTTACAACGACAACTTACCAGAATATTGCTCATGATCAAACGTAAAACTTCTGAGAGCGAATGGAAAATGCGTCAAAATTCTGATACATAAACAGTAGGGTGTCGTTATTGAATTACCGCGAGAATACTTGAAGAATAGAGATGCCAACTATAGTGTTTAAAACAAATAATTTTTTAACAAGCGTTTGTGATTTGTCAGGATAATAATAACAAAAAGATATCGAAAAGATCAAAGCAAATAAATTCGACAGAAATCGGAGATTCGGCCATTGTGTCACACCGGTCTTACTGACAATAACGTAGTGACGTCACCATTTATGTATAGAATGGAGATTCGGCAATATATTAAAGACGGGTTATGTTCCCCTAAATTGTGTTCGGTGAAGACTGTTACTATATGTTGTGAACCAGTCTTCGGCTTATACCCACTGAAGAAGAGCATTCAGGGGAGATAATTGAGTAATGACCTGATTCTGGAACTGTTGCGAAGAAAAACAAATAATGCGAGAATATTTAGTGCGATTCGCTACACAATTATGATGTCATTGATATAATTCGGTAACTTGCAATATATACATGGAAGTAAGCTATAAAACGGCCCGTTTTAATGGATTGAAAAGATGTATATATGTATTAAGACGATGTACTTATGTATAAGTCTGAATAAACTGTCTGTCTATATTTTATTAATATGTCAAGCACGTACACCTAAAAAAAAATACGATATTTCTTTATTTAATGTAGAATTTTACAATTATAAGGTCTTGATTGTCATTAAACATGTTATTTAAAGGTGTGATATCTTATCTTAATTACGGTATCTACACATGTGCAGACCCATAAACGTTTTTAATCCACACTTGGAACATTGCCTCCCATTTAGCGAATTCGTTCGCGCCTTTATCGCTGATGGTTTTTTTTTCAATAGATTTATGCTGCTGTCATTAATAATCCGTAATTAAAGAAAAATAAATTTTTTCATGTTTTTATTTTTTAAGCGTAAATTTAGACCGTATTACGAAAATTTAATAAAGACATACGTTTAGGAAATCTAGAGAACACAATTGCAACAATTTAAGTTTAAGGCTCACTATTTTTCATGTTGAACATTTCAATCGTGAATTAAGATGTTATTAAGAAAATTTAATAATATTTCAGGCAATAAACTTTGATTTGACATGAAAAACGTTATTTAAATAATAATATAAGAAAGTTGTAGACAAAAGCTGATATGTCCTTTTCAATAAAAAAGTATGACATATCCTGACATCTTACACAGTTTTGCAAACGAATAACTCCTATACTTGTTCATTTAAATCACAAAATTCATTTCCGGCTAGATATTTTTGTATTAGCTTGAGAGCGATTTTTAAATAAAAGATTGCTAAAAACCACTACAGTTTTAGACTAAACAAGATACATAATTTTAATTAAAAAAAAATATTCTCTACCTGAAATCTAGCAGAGTTTCGATAATACATATTTACGGAACAGTTTTAGAATCTCAAACTTCATTTCGGCTATAGATTTGTATATTACCTTTAAAATGACACTTACAAGGGAAATATTAATAGCGAATAGTGAATTTAATAAGAAATACTTTAGGCTTAAACAAAGGCAGATATCAATATAATTGTCTACATCGACCTTAAATCTATCTAATTAATATCAAAGATCTATCAACAAAAATTGGTCTGAATGGATGTTTCCAATCTGTATATATTGATAGATCTTTGTTAATATCTCCGGCACTATTTACGCTAAAATCATAACGTTTACTTCAGACTTTAGATATTTCTATACATTTATAATTATGCTTGAATAATTTTATTCCATAAAGAAATAATTAAATTTCACTTTCTTTCGATCCTGCTAATGATATGAAGCATTAATCGGCCAACTTCAGCATAAAGTGACATCGAATTTGTTGACAGTTTTACATTAAATAGTCTTTTACAGAACTTTCTGTGAATATTCGTTATATTCGCAGCGATATATAGAACAATTAGGTGGTATGCATATAACAACAACAACAACATCAACATTTATTAGCTTTTAAGCATACAATTGCTTTTTAGCCAAATGCATAATTTTACACAAGTGTGATGACACATGGATGATAATAATAATGAAAATTAGGTAATTATTACGAAAATTAGGTTATGGAAGAAGTTAATACAGATTTTACTAATTTATAAAATAATATATGTTCCTTTAACATCGATAATGACAGTTGTTAATAAAATAATGAGACAAAGAGTGCACTGTTCTACATAAGTAGTTTCACTTTAACGTTGATATAGAAAAATTTAAAAAAATATGACTTTTATTACAGTATACTATATTGATAACTGATACTGTTGCCACTGTTGCTACAGGTGTTATTAACAAGAATGCATCAATACACTCCAGGCCCATTGTTTGTATAACACCTTTATGACGCTGATTGGTGACACGCGTATTGGTTAGTGTATTGCATACGAATACGAATATACATACATACTAAGTGTTGTCTAACTTTGTGTATTGGACGATGATTATAAGCTGAACGTTTTGATTTAGCTTTACTTTTCGGGTCTGAACTGGTCTTATAAAAACGTGTCTTTGTCTATTACAGGCGTCTGATGTTAGCCCTGACCATCTCCATGCAGTTTGTGTTCGGGAAAAAACTATGATGCCACCAAACTTACAACATCAAGAATCATTTGACAGATCACAACTAAGTGTCGACTTTACAGCACTTGCCATTCTTGAGTCTTGCCAGGATGATGTCCAGAATGATCACCATCCAATTCTTACCAGGGGTGATGGCAATTGCTTATTTAATGCACTGTCAATTAGTGTCTGTGGTAGTGAGCGTTTAACTGAAGAAATCCGTGTGCGCACATGTGTAGAAATGGTGTTGAACAAAGAGTATTATAATGCTCAGGAATATGCAAAAGACTTTTTCTTCGTGTCCGAATCGTATGACGACAGCTGTCGTCAGTGTGCTGCCCCTGGTCGTTGGACAAGTCCTTGGATAATACAGGCAGCATCAGATGCCTTGTGTAGAGATATATATTCCGTATATCCAAAAATGAATGGTAAATCTGACCAGACAGCAAAAATCCTTACTCGGGTATGTGTCTTCATTTTAATTTTCACACTTTTAAGCGAAAGTACATTTTTTAAACTAGTTGCTACTTTCTTTCTGAGAATAAAGCCCACTTGCGTATGCTATTTTTTATTAAAATCTTTTGCCAAAAATATGGTCTGTCACTTTAATGATTTACTGGTTTCTTTGGCGTTATTTCATTCCTGATTTCGAACGCTTAATTGGTCGTTCTCGTTCATGCACAACGTAATCTCGTGTAAAGGCATTTAATGTAAATATCACATACTACACTTGAAATTTGATACGCAGGTTCTCCATAGGGACGCGCCTATGGTAATTGTCCGTTAATTCCAAACCGTTAATACTATTTAATTGCTTCATATTTATTTTTAAACGTTTCTTAATTAACTGCCGAGTGATGCGAGTGAAGTGTTTTATTATTGAATAATTGGTATTATCTTGTTCGTTTAACGCGAATTTTTTCCATTCAATAAAACCACAGTGTCGTCTCTATCTAAGGTTTATTCAATTAAATTCGGAAACCATATTAAACCGCGGCATTGTACACTGTGTATTAGCAACCTGCTGCGGTAATCCTTATCTTATCTTATCATTTCAATACACAGACAACTTGCAACTGTACTGGAAACAGTGGATAACTGCCAAAATGATTGATGGCGTTTATTGCTAAATCATAGTCATAATAAAATGTTCGCGCAATAAATGGTTTTTAATGGAGCGATTAAAATCGCTATCATTAATAAAAAACAAATGAATTAAAATTCATGCTGAATTTCTTTTAATTCTTCATTATAAGTCACAAGTAGAACAATAAATAATCACAATGGTCATTGCGTCTTTAAATGAACCGCTCTAAGATTATCGCATGTAGTATTGTCTTAAAATTGTAATGGTGAAAACTGCTACTTTTCTTCAACACATCAAAGGTAACTTACAAGATACAACATAATTGCCCCTATTCTTAACCACATTAATTGGGCAATCTCACCAAACATGACACTTATCTTTTGATTGAAAAGGTGCTAATTTACAACTTTAATCAAAGCTGATTGAATTAACATGTATGGCCGCTAATTATAGAACACACGTCTGCATTTACTGAAGTGCCCCCCCCGGTCTTTATATGAAATATAACTAAATAATACTATGACATATCAGTACATACCAAAATAAATAGTAAATACCAATAATTACTACTTATTAATTTTTTATTCTGAATACCTTGAACATTGTCTTCTCGAACTGAACGTGTGTCAGTATTTTATATATGTGCAAACGAATCGCATAGGTACATTGATTTTACCTAGGGACCGAGTGCAGTTTTCAGCGCTTGGCCGCAGATACAGAGTATTACAATATAGACAGACATGTACACTATATGTACGGAATTAACGTGGATGTAATGGGCCCTACTTGCATGAAAACATAATCTATTTAAATATTTAAAATAAATATAACATTCAAATAAGTTTATACGTTTTTAATTATTTAAAGTATTATATACACCAAATTTACGGTAACTTGAAAATGATAACTTAAAAACAATAATATTTGTACAGCACGTTAAAATCAGTTTTAATTGACAAAGCATGAAATGTTAATTGTGAATTAGTATGAAATACTAACATATGGTTTATTTACAGGTACATTCAACAAGACACACTTCGTCCAGCCATGGACCTGTATCAATCATGTGGACCAAGATGGGACCTCACTTTGGCAAGGCCTGGTTGCCAAATCACTTTGTCCCATTGATAACAGTTAGTGAACACATGGAATCTAACAATGAAAGTGCCACTCCCCCAAAAAATGTAAATGATGTGAGTAGTTTTGAAGAAATAAGTGAATTCAAAACAAATGTCAACATTGAAAGTCAGTCAAATGTGGATAGTTCAAGTAATGTATCAGATGAAGGTGAATCACATCAGAATGTATCAAATGAAAGTAATGTATCAAATGAAGGTGAATCACATCAGAATATATCACATGAAAGTTATGTATCAAATGAAGTTGAATCACATCAGAATGTATCACATGAAAGTGAACCAAATCATAATGTATCAAATGAAAGTGAATTGCACAATGGACCTTTTCAGACTCTGCCCAATGGAAAGTTCATTCCAGTACATGACCTTATGAACTTAATTCATGGAGATGCTCCAACTGTGCCAAATGTTCCGCGTGGTAAGAAGAATAACGTGTTTGTGTTAGTTAATGGGGAAGAGAACATTAAGGCCAACTTGGCTGGTAAAAAGGCCAGTTATTTTGATGACTGTGGGGTATGGAATGGGGCTAAGTCAAGAACTTGCAAAACAAAATTTCTTCTTGAGGATTCTGGAAATGGCTCGACAAATATGAAATTTGTACATGTGAAAGAAAATGTAGTTAGTGTGGAAAATCAAGTTAAGGGGAAAATTGTGAAAACACATATGCAACCTCAACCTGATTTGAACAATGTAGTGACTTTACATAGGTATTATACCGTCTTGAAAGGAAATGAAGAATATAAGAAAAGAGTAAGTTGGTTCGAAAATTTGCCAGAATCACTTCAGGCTAGGCAGTACGTGTCTATAATTGAATACCAGGGAGAAAATGACACCCAAGTGAAAGCACATGGTAATTCCAAGATTAATGCTAATCCATACAAAAGGACACATCCAGAAACAATAAAACGTATCAAAGAAGCAGTGAAATATGAAAAACCAGTTGAAGCATACAATAAATTGACTAAATTAGATGATTCAGAAACATTCCCCAAAGACATAAAACAATGCCAATATTTCAAGGGAAAATCCAATCCAAATAAAAGCAAAGCAAAGAATGCAGCAGATGAAATTTTGAATGCAATCAGAGAACTGAACGGCCATCAATTTGTTAGTGAAATCATTCATTCTAGAGACAGTGAACAGCCACTCATTTTGTGTTGTAGCGAGGAACAATTAGCTGATCTAAGGTCCTTTTTGAAAAGTAATGGAGGTGTTGTGGGTATTGACAGGACTTTTCTTCTTGGGCGATGCTATGTGACATTATTAGTGTACAAAAGTTTGAAAGTTGTTCGCAAAGGAACTGGTGAGCCCCCTATAATGCTAGGACCAATGATGTTACATTGGGATGGCACGACTAAAACGTATTACCGCTTCTTTTCGTTTCTTCGGGGAATATTAGATCTTGACCTGCAAAGCATTGAAATGTTGATTGGGACAGATGATGAGAAGGCTATGACAAATGCAATAGACTCTGTCTTTCCTGAGGCTAAGCGCAGACTGTGCACTAAGCACATAAAAGATAATCTTCTAAGGCAAATGACTCACAAAATTCCCAAAGATGAGAAAGAAAGAAATGAAATTGTGAACGAAATATTTGGCCCAAATGGTGTAGCATGCGCAGATACAAGTGCAATGTTTGATGAAAGAAATGAAAAGCTAAAAACGTCATTAAGGGAGAAGGGCCATGAAGACTTTATAGCATATTATGAACGTTATGTGCAGAGCAAAATCGCGGATTATTGTGTAAATGACCAGGATCAATTGTGGACAAACAACAACACCGAGTCAATGAACAATCGACTGAAAGTGGCAACAGACTGGAAGCCGAAAAAGACTGATGAACTTGTCCAACACTTACATGACACTGTAAGGGTTCAGCACGTAGATGTCAAACGTGCGTTGTATGGTACAGGCAATTATACTCTAAGTGCTAAATACGCTAGGTTTAGGTTAGTTGAGGGGGTGTGGCGCTCTAAAAGTGATAGCGAAAAAAAGACTTACCAGATGAAATTCCTGAATGCGACATCAAAAGTGGAAGTTCCATAAAAAATTGTCTCATCAGATGGCACTTACACCATTGGAAAGACTCCGGCAGTGGCCAAAAAACCAGGACAGAAGACCCGTGCTAAGGCTACAAGAACATTGACACCAAGAAAGTGAAGTGTGAATAATGACAAGATACTGAAATAAAATAGAACAATGAACGTATTTCTAGTACTCAATTAAATAAATATTTCAGATTCTTCATTTCTGTGTCATCTTATACAGTTTCAAGAATCAATCTTGGTTTTCTTTTATAGTAATACTTTTATATCCTATTGCTATTTTATTGTTTTAATTTTGTATGTGTTGATAAATATATGATGCATTGAATTTTATTATTAAAAGTGATAAATATTTCCAGTTTTGTTCATAAAATCAGGGTTCATTTTACTCCAAAGTGATGAGCTTAATAGTTGTTGCTTGTATAGCAATAGAATTAATTAGAACAATGGACTTATTTCTTTCACTTAAATAAGTACATATTTTAGATTCTGTCTGTTTATCATTCATTTCTGAATTTTATATCCTATTGCTATTGTATTGTTTTAATGTTGTTTGTGTTGATACATATATGATGCATTGAATTTTATTATTAAAAGTGATAAATATTTCAAGTTTTGTTAATAAAATCAGGGTTCATTTTACTCCAAAGTAATGAGCTAAATAGTTGTTGTGTTGTATACCAATATAATAAAATGGAACAATGGACTTATTTCTTCACTTAATTAAGTAATTATTTCTGACATTTATATCCTATTGCTATTTTATTGTTTTAAGGATATGTAACCTTTTGGGATATCGGTAAAGTGCGAGCAGACGAGGAGAAAATACTTTAAAAATTAAAGCTAAAAGACTTAAAAGTTAGATCTGAATATCTTAAAAATTTGTGAATAAATGTGTTTCTGGTGGGTTACAACGACAACTTACCAGAATATTGCTCATGATCAAACGTAAAACTTCTGAGAGCGAATGGAAAATGCGTCAAAATTCTGATACATAAACAGTAGGGTGTCGTTATTGAATTACCGCGAGAATACTTGAAGAATAGAGATGCCAACTATAGTGTTTAAAACAAATAATTTTTTAACAAGCGTTTGTGATTTGTCAGGATAATAATAACAAAAAGATATCGAAAAGATCAAAGCAAATAAATTCGACAGAAATCGGAGATTCGGCCATTGTGTCACACCGGTCTTACTGACAATAACGTAGTGACGTCACCATTTATGTATAGAATGGAGATTCGGCAATATATTAAAGACGGGTTATGTTCCCCTAAATTGTGTTCGGTGAAGACTGTTACTATATGTTGTGAACCAGTCTTCGGCTTATACCCACTGAAGAAGAGCATTCAGGGGAGATAATTGAGTAATGACCTGATTCTGGAACTGTTGCGAAGAAAAACAAATAATGCGAGAATATTTAGTGCGATTCGCTACACAATTATGATGTCATTGATATAACTTTTTCTGAGGTATGTATTTACATGTGATTTAGCATATGTCAAAGTGTTTTTGATTTGTTCAAGTTCATAAATATCATCGCGAAAATATATGTCGCGTGGCAAATTTTTTTGAGACGTATCCATATGTGGTATTCTTATGTAATTTTATGTCTAAATTCCCATATGTATGAACGGTCAACGCCCGCTTCGCGGGCTTTTGCCCGTATTATCAAATGATCAATACGGCTTTAGACCACATAGATCCTGTGCGTTACAGTTGCTACATGTTATGGAGGACTGGACAAAGTTCATCGAAGGAAGCGAAAGCTGGGACAGCATTTACTTAGACCTTGTGAAAGCTTTTGATAAAGTTGCGCATAGAAGACTCATAAGGAAGGTATCTGCGTATGGCATTAAGGGAAATGTTCTGGCCTGGATTGAGAACTTTCTGAGTCAGAGAAGACAGTGTGTGTCAAGAAAGGGAAGTACATCTAGCTGGATAAGTGTAGAGAGTGGAGTTCCTCAGGGAAGTGTGCTTGGTCCAGTACTTTTTATAATATATGTTAACGATATCACCGACTCTGTGAGCTGTATTTCTAAAATATTTGCTGACGACACCAAGTTATATGCACCTGTGACGGACTCAGGCAGGCTGCAGGAGGATCTTGACTCTCTCAGCGAATGGGCACAAAAATGGGAACTTGCCTTCAACGTTGACAAATGCAAAGTTATACATTACGGAAACAATAACCCCAATCAACAGTATACTATGAATAATAAGCCTCTGCAGGCTGCAACTGAGGAATGTGATCTGGGAGTGCTCTTCGAAAGAGATCTAAAATTTAGTTAGCATATATCTACAAAGATTAATAAAGCAAACAGTATCCTAGCCTTAATAAAGAGATCTTTTGAGTTCATGGACAAATACTTATTTTTGAAATTATATACTGCCTTGGTGCGTCCGCATGTTGAGTTTGCAAATGTTATATGGTACCCATATTTAAAAAAGGACATTATTAGCATAGAAAAAGTTCAAAAAAGAGCCACAAAACTTGTACCGAATTTGAGGAATTCATCCTATGAGGAACGACTTAAAGAACTAAAATTACCATCACTTGCTCATCGCAGAATTCGTGGGGATGCCATTCAAACATTTAAAATAGTCAAAAATATAGATGATTGCGTTTTTGAGAACTTTTTCAATTATACATCATCAACTAGAGGACATAACCTAAAGCTTGAGAAACCAAAGTCCAGAACATCTTTTTGTCAAAATCAATTTTCCAGAAGAGTGATTAACATGTGGAATGACTTGCCTCAATGTGTAGTTGATGCCAAGAATGTATTAGAATTCAAGAGCAGGATTGATCTACATTGGAATGGGGACATAGTGTATAAGTTTTAGTGATCACAACTGTTGTTTGTCAAAAGGACATTCATTCTTTACCATACTTAAGGAACTATTTTTTACTGAATAAGGGCTATTTTTATTAGTTGTGAGAACACATACGGATACAGTACCATAAGACGTCGATAAGAAGAGGGGTTTAAAAAGGACTTGAGTCCTTACCACAGAGCCCAAAATCATCCTACAGGTATCCTACAGGTAACATTAGATCATCATCTCAGGGGTTCTGAAATATGCTGTCCGAGTTGTCCGAGTCGTCAATTTACCCTTCCGGGCAAGCAGTTTTTGAAAGCTGGCTTGTCCGGGGACAAGTAAAATTTCCGTGGTAAAATTTGTTTCAAGAACGAAACTTCAATATTTTTCGAAAATAAAAAACGAAGTTTATATAATTAGCTTATGATTAATCTGCGGACTAGCACACTTTTTTAACTGGAGGTATGTTATTTTCCGATAATAATTATTTAATGTGGTAAACCAGTCCACGAGTATATATAGCAACAGCCAATCACGCATAAGAAAACACTTTTAATCAGGGACCTATGTCCCTGTTTTAATAGAGAAACCAGCACACGTGTATAGCAACAGCCAATCACGTATAAGAATTTTAAGATAACACTTTTTGTACATTGCAAATGGCTGCATACATGTTCTAACGACCTGCATTCGATTTTTATATAATAAAACCACTTCAACGTCTAGCCATGACGCTAATCAGACCAATGATAAAATCAGTTTGGCATCGGAAAAGAAGAGAAAACCCAAGTATGAATATGATAAACACACGACGCCAAGCAGAAACGAGAATTTTTTGAGGCTTGGCTAATTGATTTTCCTTGGCTTGAAACGTTGCCGATGTGTGTAAATGTAAACTTCGTAAGGAGTTTACTTTATTAGCGGATAATTATATACTTATAATTAACGGAGATTATATTATTTCAAGTGAATTGTCTAGTCATGTTGAGATTATTAAATATACGAGATGGTTTCATGTTAATCGAACTTGTTGACGCTCTCAAATATTAAGATACTTTTTATATTGGTAATATTTGGAGTTCCAAAGAATTTAGCCCACATAAAAAGTATCTCTAAATTCTTTGCGCGTCTTATAAATAAGACTAGTATCATGTTTGACTTAAACGTGATCTTATTATATGCACATCTTGCTTGTATTTTTTGTTCAATTTTCTAGTTAACTATGTTTATAATGTAAAATAGAAGTTAACAAAAGTGTACGCTTGTATTATTTGCTTAATTAGTAATGACCTTTTCCTTTCTCTATCTTTAAAGTACGGACAAGCAGAGCTCCAGATAAGGTTTTGTGAAATTCTTAAATTACTACCAGATTTTCAAAAAGAATTCTTAACTCTGAAATTTTATTTTTAACGTCACTACTAAGTTTTGGAAAATAATTCTTATTTTTTCTTAATGACCTAAAAATAAATAATAATGGTTATTTTCATGCAAAAAAATCAAAATAAACATACTAGCAACTTTATTTATACGAGTTCAACAGTGTCTTTTCAGTATTATACAATTTTATTTTTCAAATACCTTCATATGCCCAAACCGTGCTTAGATTCCATGCCTTAGATGAATTTTTACATATTTTACAATTAAAACGGGTCTCCCCTTCAATCTTTTCAACGATTAGCCACAGGACTTGTCCCTTCCACTCGTTCAATGTTTTTTTGTGTGTTTAAGTTTTGACCCGTCGTGTCGCGTTTTTGTTTAGCTTTTCCGACTGTGTCGGCAACTGAACATACAACATCGTATAAGATCTTTTCTATAATGTCTTTCTAAACATTTAACTTCGGCTCACTTTGCGTACAATATGTTAAAAGCGTGTTTTTGGACGCTTTGCAGTTTTTTAGGACGCTCTTTGGGCGCCGCCATTGTTTTTTGACACAGTGCTCCAGATAACATGCGTAAAGGCGTAAAAACGAATTAAATTATTCAAATAACGATTTAGATTTAAAATCTTTGCGTAAAGTTACGCATTGAAAAATTAAAACACGAAATCGAAATTTTCGAACGTACGTAAATCTTCCAGTAGCAAATTATGTATGGTAAACATTTCATCCCGGTTCTGACTCGTCTTGGCGCTCAATTAAAACTACAACTTTAAATCAACGTCACTCAAGCGTTTGCTGTGAGGAAGAGCCACACCTAAGAATGGTCCAAAGGCCAAACGGTCTCGATTCTGTTCTCCTAGATTTGCAGGCGAGTCATTAGTGTTTATTGTACCATTTTAATTACACTTATCGTAATTTTTATACACAAGTAATATACTGTATACCTATTAAAATTAAATGTTAAATATAGTTTTTGATATGACTTTAACGGCAATCAAAAGGCCATTATGACCTATATAAAGCCGAAGTGTGAGTGACCGTTTTACAGAAAAAAATAATGGCTTACTGAAAAGGTGTATTGAAGCGTGGAAGGCAAAAAACCCATTTCAGTGTCAAAAGTCCTCGCTGCATGCATTTTTTCAATTAGATTCAAGTACCCAAAGCATGGTTTTGTCAATAATTGGTGAACTTATAAGCTCTTTTGTAAATGACTGCGGTACGGTAGATACGGTAACGCACGGTAGATTCTTTCTGCAAATTGCTACCGACCTATGTTTATGTTCAATTATTTTATTTCTAGCGAACACGATGAACACTGCATTAGATATTATGGATCCGCGGTGATTCACGGTGTCCACCTTATGGAAAACGGCCCCCGCGAATATTTGATCTGAACACCCATCGCGGAGGTCGTTTGGTAAGCAAACACCGTAAAATGAACACCGCAACGAGTGGCGTTTGTCAAAGTACACGTTGCCTGTACTGTATTTACTATTTTTTTCAACTCGTGAAGGTGAAGGCCAATGATCTGCATCATCCAGAAGATTATTCTCATTGGATTCGTGCTCCTCGCCTGACCGCGTTCTAAATGGAGCTTTCAGTGGGGAAGTTATTTTTTAGGTAACAGATTGCAATGTCCTTTCTCTAATACACAATTGAATGTGTATTTAATGATGGAAGCGTTTTATTTTCAAATATAAAATTCCAAATAAGAGCAGGGATGTAAATTTTTTTAACCATGGTTACTTTAAAAAAAACAATGCAAACGTGTTAATTGAAATATAACTGTCTCGCGCGTCTTGCATATTGAGTTACAATACCCTGTCGGGTACCTCTCACTGCTCCGAATTAAATAGAGCGTGGCCTTCCTTAGAAATGCTTCTGCCACTTGCACAGAATTTCTAAACTTTTTTGTTTTAAGTCCTGGCGATTTATAATGCAATAATACTCTGCAATGGTATTTTTTACAACAATTTAAGCAATATCTATGTCTGTGTGGAACATTTCTTGTTTAAACCTCATTTTCTCGGCAAAATAGTCAGCAGTGGTAAACGCTCGATCTACTTGAATAGAATCCTGACACGCGAAGTATTTGGCGATAGCGAAAATGACGTATTAAATTGAGCCGGAATCCAATGAACAGACACGAAAGTATGAGAACGAGGCATAGTATTGACATACATGTACCTGTACGCTGAAGCGAACCCCGTATCGAAAGTCAACCAGAGTCATAACATATTTATGTCACGCTATAAATCAAAGAAAGCTCATTTTCTTGGATACATTTCTACATATATTGGTAAATGAATATAAATTACTGCATCGGGGAATATTTTAAGGTTCAAATGTTTCAAATGCATCTTACAGTAGATGAAAATAACTACCATCAGTCTGAAATTCACAATTTTGACGCCATTGTCGCTTTGTCACGTGACGAGTTTTCATTTGGATACTTTCGGATCGTCCTTGACATTTTTTGCTGAAATTCTAAACATTACTTTCGTTTACTGAAATCTATTATTTTTTATTAACAACTTATGTCTGGTGGATTATAAGACTGATTTCAGTGTGAATCAGGTAGTTTTAAGTAATATGCACTTTGAGTTTGTATTTACACTACCATTTGTTTACAAAACAAGCCAGAATAATCTAAAATACCGGGAAATGTCATTCTGAATTTGAAAACACCTGAGCACATGGTATGTTACTAAAATAGAAATAACGTCATATGACCGTGAAATCTCGGGAGATTTGCATTTCAAGATAGTCTGTCACATCGCTGTTTTTCTCGATATGTAAGAGCAGAATAGATAAATTTTAAATGTTTAAGATAGTATTTTGTGAAAGAATATATCAGTTAAATGTGAAAAATGTCGATCTTTCCAATCAAGTGGTTGATTTGAGCCAATAACTGCATTTAAAAGCTGTTTTGGACCGGTCTTTGTTACCTGTCAACTTTTCGGGAATTTCTGGTTGACTTTCCTATTGGGGTTAGTCCATAACTATAAAGTCGCGCCAGTCAAAAATCATAAAAAGCGACATTTAAAGTTATGGAAGCAAGAACTAGTTTTAGACTTTCCGTGCTGTTGTATTGTCTATAGTGATTTTGATTAAACGTACCGGAACATTTATCTGTTTCATCATAAAAAAATGTCTATAGAGATTTGAACTGTACTCTGTTGGTCATTAATGATATTGTCTATAGAGATTTCAATTGTACGCAATATATCATTTATCACTAAAATGTGTCTATACGGATTTGAATTGTACGTAATTGGTCATTAACCATCCAAATATAAACAGATGTGTCTATACAAATTTGAACTAAACCTTACTCTCTACTCCACATATATTTCAGTGATTCATTTTGAAATCTACATCAATGAGTCCCTGGGACTCACATATTTTAAAACAATGGGTCCAAACTGAAAACAATGGGTTCCCAGATTGTGTCTTTGTAAATTCGTTACAAATAATCTACTTAACATGATACGCCTTAGCCAGGGGCTCTTTTATGCAATTTTACAGGTAAAAAAAGAAATAGGTTTATAGCAAGTAAAACCTTTATTTGTTTTACTTTAAATAACAAACAGTGAAACATATAACATCTTAAACAGAGAACTTTTAACTTATTAGCCGGATTTTTTTCGAAAAAATCTCGGCTTATAGATTGATGTTGTCGGGCGGGCGGGCGGGCGGGCGGCGTGCTCGAAAATGTTAAAGTTCTTATTTCATGGTATAACTTTGGTATGCTTGGACCTAGAGTCTTCAAACTTGACATGAAGGTTGGCCAGGATTAATAGATGACCACTGGTCATTTCAAGGTCATTCATTTGAAGGTCAAGGTCACTGTGACCTTCAATATAAAAAATGTTAAAGTTGTTATAACTTTGGTATGCTTGGACCTAGAGTCTTGAAACTTGACATGAAGGTTGGCCATAACTAGTTAGTAACCACTGGTCATTTCAAGGTCATTCATTTGAAGGTCAAGGTCACTGTGACCTTGAATGTAAAAATGTTAAAGTTCTTATTTCATGGTATAACTTTGGTATGCTTGGACCTAGAGTCTTCAAACTTGACATGAAGGTTGGCCAGGATTAACAGATGACCACTGGTCATTTCAAGGTCATTCATTTGAAGGTGAAGGTCACTGTGACCTTCAATATAAAAATGTTAAAGTTGTTATAACTTTAGTATGCTTGGACCTAGAGTCTTGAAACTTGACATGAAGGTTGGCCAGAACTAGTAAGTAACCACTGGACATTTCAAGGTCATTCATTTGAAGGTCAAGGTCACTGTGACCTTGAATGTAAAAATGTTAAAGTTGTTATAACTTTGGTATGCTTGGACCTAGAGTCTTGAAACTTGACATGAAGGTTGGCCAGAACTAGTAAGTAACTACTGGACATTTCAAGGTCATTCATTTGAAGGTCAAGGTCACTGTGACCTTGAATGTAAAAATGTTAAAGTTCTTATTTCATGTTATAACTTTGGTATGCTTGTACCTAGAGTCTTCAAACTTGAAATAAAGATTGGCCAGTACTAGAAGATGACCACTGGTCATTTCAATGTCATTCATTTGAAGGTCAAGGTCACTGTGACCTTAAATGTTAAAATGTTAAAATTGTTATAACTTTGGTATGCTTGGACATAGAGTCTTCAAACTTGACATGAAGGTTTGCAAGCACACTTAGATGACCACTGGTCATTTCAAGGTCATTCATTCTAAGGTCAAGGTCACTGTGACCTTGAATGTAAAAATGTCTGGATTTCTGTGTAGGTATGTGAAAGCAAAACAATAAATAGTATTATTTCATCTAAGTTTATTTTCTTACATTTGATCATGAAATTGATGGAAACTTCAAACAATATGTTACTAATTTGCTAATAAAAAAATTGAGATCAAACTTTCCTAATTGTCAATTCAAGTTCATATTTGTGACCTTAAATGTTATTGTTGTTCATGTATATGCATGCATTCAAAACATAACACAAGGTTTGCTCATGCCTTGAAAAGTACTTACATTTCATTTTGACCTTTGAACAATATTTCAGTAATTTAAGTATTGCATTGACAAAAACACGAAAGGTACTTTCCTGTCATTTAAATCAAAAATCCGGCTTCAATGCGGTCATCTCCGACCGCGGAACTCTTGTTTTACAATTTGGACTGACTAGAGTTTTAATAAATTGGATGACTAGTGTTTTATAATTTTTTGGTCAAAATTAGCCCTTTCAAACAGTGTGACAAAAGACAATTTCTGCTTTGGTCAAAAGGTTTACATCTTCATTACAGATTTAGTGTAACAACACTCATACTGTATTAAAGGTGTAAAGCCTTTTTGCCTTGTTTTTTCTTCAAACATGGAGAGCTTTTTCCATAAATTCATTCCTGACAAAATTGCGAAAACTTCACTCTCATAAGTTTGTTTTGGTTCCCTACAGTTAAACTGTTCCTGAATTTGGTCAAGACCTTATTCTGTACATAAAACCCCTCTCATATCCTGCAGTATGAACAGCAGAAGTCTGTGTTGTTATATGTACTTACATTCTATGTTACATAGGACGGAATGCTGTACGATCTGTTTCACTATTATGTATGTACCATATAAAAATAAAAGATGCTGTTTATTTCAGAACTTGCACATTTTTAATTGTCACTTTAGAAAAAACAACAATGATCAATTAATCCAGAAAAGTATACTAACATCGCTTTACAATATAACTGTCTGCGCTCACAATAGACAAACACAAAATGTGTTTTCCGCAGTTTATTCTTCACATTTAACCACATGTTTTACTGTACATCGAGGCTGCGTTATTGATAAATATCTACACACTGAGCGAGTTTAAATTGTTGAGGATCAATTTTGAAAACCTTTTTGGGTGGCATTTTCTTCTTACCATCCGGGACAGCAAATTAAACGTCCAATGAACTTTTAATAAAACGCCGTAACTGATTGGATAATTGATATATTTCAACCAATCAAAATACGCGTATTACATTCTGAATGTAGTAATGTTACTTCCGTTCTACTTTTCAAAACGGTGTTAGCATGTGTTTCGCTTATCTCCACCAATCTAACACGGTATCATGTACAACTTTGACGATGTTGAAAATCAGAGTTTTTAAACAATGCGTCCCGAGTAGG
This sequence comes from Dreissena polymorpha, assembly GCF_020536995.1. Classification (NCBI taxonomy): domain Eukaryota; kingdom Metazoa; phylum Mollusca; class Bivalvia; order Myida; family Dreissenidae; genus Dreissena; species Dreissena polymorpha. The sequence goes on from NC_068360.1 coordinate 20,965,341, forward strand.
CACATGTTTGAGAATGATGCGTCCCCAGAAAAAAACGTGCGCCTGGCACGCGGGACGCACATCAAAATGAATCACGGATATTTGAACAGGGAATGGCTTGCCTGTGCTTTGAAGAATGTCTATAGACCAGTTCATTGTTGTTGTTTTGATTCCTGATTTTCGCGCATGCGCAATGCACTGGTAGGCAAAAGCATTGCTTTCAGCTAACGCAAAGCATATGGATAACGAGACTTGTTTAGTCAATAAATCGAAAAGAAACTAAAAAAACAACACCTAAATAATATTTTAAAAATATAATATTTAGTGCCAAAAGAATGCATTAACACATTTATTTGCATTTTAAAAGAACGCGTCATAAGCATCAAAGTAATTAAGATTGTCTGAAGACTGAATGACAGACAATTCGACACAACAAAGAGCTCTATGCATTAGGCGTATTTTTATTAGCAGAAAAGCTTAAATAAAAATAATGATACATCTAATTATAAAATTATAATTATCAATTGCATGCGTAAACTAGAGTAATAAAAAATTAGTGATAGAATGTGTCAGTGTTTCATTGAAAATAAACGTACTACAAAGCCCTATTAAAAGCGAAGTTAATGATGGTATTTACATGTAATTTTAATTTGGATGGGTGTTGTTCAGAGAATGACTTGAGGAATATTAACATACAACTGAAAAACACAACCTCACATGATGCAAATTGAACTGTGTATTCATGTATATTGTAAACTTGTTACTAGCGATCGAGTATGAGTGACAACTATCTAACATTTAACACACACACACAAACACACACACACACACACACACAACATAATATATATAAATATATAATATAATATATACATATTGTTTCATTATTATTTACCCCCATTGATGTCAAACGTAATTTCTTGTTTTTATGATGTATTTCGTGCATTGCCGTAACATTACATCTTCATACGGAATGACGTATTTATAATTAACCGATACCCGCTAAATACTTTAAATATTTTTTATGTACATTTTATAATTTATAAAAACTTTATTTTTTTATAAATAATACGGGCTTGTATCTTTACCGTGTTCAATTTCCGATAATCTATAGACTTCAAATTTGTACAATATGTAACATATCTAATTTAAGCAACTGTTAAGTATGTCGGCGGTAAATTTATTCAACAAAATGCCTAGTTACTTAATACTACCAGAATGAAGACATGGTGGCATCATCAATTGCGTTTAATGACCAGACTGTCATCTGTCACGTAGTGTTGTTTATGACACCATGTTGTTAGTTAGGTCTGGACAATATCTGATCAAAACGAGATAATCTGATTATGCAGAACAAAGGGCAATTAAACACCGGAATACAAAGGCTTAAAAGATTTTAAGATTGATGCAAACAATCAAATGAAAACTATTGCATTTAATTTTATTAAACGTTTATTTAAGGTAGCGCACCTCTAATGGGCACATATCCAAATATAATTTAATTAATTATTTTCCTAATCAGCATCATTTCACTGAACTACATGCAAATTTGTAGGTAGGCTTTCTGTGCTTTTAAAAAAAATATACCGATTTTTTCAAAACCACCCTCATGCTCGGCTTTTGTCCAGTTTATTTTTACCCCTCGGGTATATAAAAGTTCCATAATTAATTCAAATTTCCAAACATGGGCATGCAGTTGGTGTGTACAGATGCAGTAAAGGTGTTTAAAAAGTTTATACAAGATGAAATAAGTATTCTTTTACAGACATTTATTTTTTACAATTTTTATCTATGGATTAGCGCCATGAAATGTAAGTGATTTCAGCCAAGTAAAAATTGGGTCGGTTAAAAACAAAGTGTCATAAAATTCAAAATAGTATCATTTAAGTTATATTTTAAAATAAGTTTTTATAGGAACACTATATACAGCAAAAATACCAAGAAATAGACAGATTTACCGTTTACTTTTTGAAATAAAAATGCAACATGCATCATTCGTATTTTCAGCAGTAAATTACCCAATTTAGCCATAACGTTGTTTTAATTTTAAAAATTGAAGGATGTGCATACAATTTTCAACATATTTAACAATAAACATAGCTTTTATGCTATAATAAATCAAATTACGTTAGAAAAGAAATAAAACGCGTCGCAAAAAGTATGCAATGTCGGCAGGATTCGAACCTGCGCGGAAAGATCCCAAAAGATTTCTAGTCCATCGCCAGAACCACTCGGCCACGACAACTTCTCATCAGTGCAACCTTAAATTAGATATCCATAAGTAAACAGGTAAAAAGGCTCGTCGATCTTTGAAGAAATCGCGAAATCGTATTTTTCAGATGATAATTGGATCAAAGTCAATATTTATAGTGAAAATAATGTATTCTAAATGAATTAGGTAAACACATATCAAAATTTGAAGTTTGAAAAAAATAAAATGCATCTCTCGGAAATAACCGATCATTAAAGATGGGCAATGATCGTAAAATAAATCGCGGGAAATCATTAGAGGTGCGCTACCTTAATGTGTCAACATGTTAGTTTTCCCGGACCAGGTATAGGTCCCTGCCCAGACAAATACCAATATGGTTAATTTGTAAATGTTTTTTATTATGCCCCCCTTCGAAGAAGAGGGGGTATATTGCTTTGCACATGTCGGTTGGTCGGTCTGTCGGTATGTCGGTCTGTTGGTCGGTCGGTCCGTCCACCAGGTGGTTTCCGGATGATAACTCAAGAACGCTTAGGCCTAGGATCATGAAACTTCATAGGTACATTGATCATGACTCGCAGATGACCCCTATTGATTTTGAGGTCACTAGGTCAAAGGTCAAGGTCACTGTGACCCGAAATAGTAAAATGGTTTCCGGATGATAATTTAAGAACGCTTATGCCTAGGATCATGAAACTTGATAGGTAGATTGATCATGACTCGCAGATGACCCCTATTGCTTTTCAGGTCACTAGGTCAAAGGTCAAGGTCACGGTGACCCGAAATAGTAAAATGGTTTCTGGATGATAACTCAAGAACGCTTATGCCTAGGATCATGAAACTTGAGAGGTAGATTGGTCATGACTCGCAGATGACCCCAATTGATTTTCAGGTCACTAGGTCAAAGGTCAAGGTCACAGTGACCCGAAATATTAAAATGGTTTCCGGATGATAACTCAAGAACGCTTAATTATGCCTAGGATCATGAAACTTAATAGGTAGATTGATCATGACTCGCTGATGACCCCTATTGATTTTTAGGTCACAAGGTCAAAGGTCAAGGTCACGGTGACCCGAAATAGTAAAATGGTTTCCGGATGATAACTCAAGAACGCTTATGCCTAGGATCATGAAACTTGATAGGTAGTTTGATCATGACTGGCAGATGACCCCTATTGATTTTCAGGTCACTAGGTCAAGGTCACGGTGACCCGAAATAGTAAAATGGTTTCCGGATGATAACTCAAGAACGCTTATGCCTAGGATCATGAAACTTCATAGGTACATTGATCATGACTGGCAGATGACCCCTATTGATTTTCAGGTCACTAGGTCAAAGGTCAAGGTCACAGTGACAAAAAACATATTTACAAAATGGCTGTCACTACAACTGAGAGCCCATATGGGGGGCATGCATGTTTTACAAACAGCCCTTGTTTGGAATTGATCTATTTATTCATTGTGTTCAATCTTATTTGTTTCAGTAACGTAGAACAACTTGTTGGCATGTTGAAAAACAAAATCTAAATATAATCGTTTAAATATAACCGATCACGCTCTATTTCTCCCCATTGATTGTATCTTTCTTTTGCCTATCAATATAGTCCGGATGTAAACACCCAGGTGCGCGTGACGTCACGCGTGAACTGGTCTATACAGATTTGACTAGAGTCAAATTGTTCTCTTGTGAACTATTTTCATGTATTTTTAATAGTTACATGTCGCCTTATAATGGCTTATTATAGATGTCAAAAAAATACAAAACCATGGTCTCTAGTGTATATTTTTTACATACTTGAAGAATTCAATATACGGATTCGAAAAGTACCTTAGTCCTTTCATTTTTGTACAGGTGTGTCGATACAGATTAGTCTTAAACTTTCAGTGCCGTGTTGTCTATAGGGATTTGGATTAAACGTACCAGATGGTTTATCTGTTTATCATAAAAATGTGTCGATAAAGATTTGAAATTTTGTATTGTACTCTAATGGTCATAAATGATATTGTCTTTAGAGAACACAATTGTACGCAAAAGGTCATTTATCATACAAATGTGTCTATAGAGATTTGAATTGCACTCTAATGGTCATTAATGATATTGTCTATAGAGATTTCAATTGTACGCAATAGGTCATTTATCATAAAAATGTGTCTATAGAGATTTGTAATTTTGAATTGTACTCTAATGGTCATTAATGATATTGTCTTTAGAGATTTCAATTGTGAGCAATAGGTCATTTACATGTATTATAAAAATGTGTCTATAGAGATTTGAATTTTACTCTATTGGTCATAAATGATATTGTCTCTAGAGAATACAATTGTACGCAAAAGGTCATTTATCATACAAATGTGTCTATAGAGATTTGAATTGTACTCTATTGGTCATTAATGATATTGTCTCTAGAGAATTCAATTGTACGCAAAAGGTCATTTATCATACAAATGTGTCTATAGAGATTTGAATTGCGCTCGAATGGTCATAAATGATATTGTCTATAGAGATTTTAATTGTACGCAATAGGTCATTTATCATAAAAATGTGTCTATAGAGATTTGAATTGTACTTTATTGGTCATTAATGATATTGTCTATAGAGATTTTAATCGTCCATAATGTGTCATTTTTCATAAGAATGTGTCTATATTGATCTGAATTTTACGTACATTGTGTAATATGTCATTTACCATCCGAATAACAGATGTGTCTATAGAGATTTGAACTAATCCTTACATATCATTTATAATACAATATAAATTTGTCTATAAGAAATATTTCAGTTAAAATATACTAGTGTGATTACAAATTTAAACCGTAACTTATAGGTCATTATCATTTAAATGTGCCTTAAGATTTGAACTGATTCTCAATCATACAACAGAGTTGTGTCTATACAGATGTAACTAAGTTCGCAAGTGAGGATGTCCAATGGGTCATTATAAGTGAAATCTCTATAGACAATATTTTTAATGGACAGTATTGCCACAAGCTGTTCTAGCGGATGGTTTACAGCAAGTCAGATCTTCATAGACAGGGGGAACAAATTTGTATAGACCTTAACGAATTTTTAATTTAAACAGGACTTGTAAAATTTAAGTTCCCAAACCTAAGAGAAAACAAGTAAGTTCCTAACATGAAACTAATCTGCCCCTTTTCTGCATGAACTCAAGAAGTCTATGCTTCTCATAATTTGATGTCAAATTTGCTATTGTATTATTTTTTGTCTTGAACACTGCCTTTTAAGGAGACACCATTTCAGTCAGTTCAAAGCATACCTAAAAAATTGTGATAACAACGCTTGGTGTTTATTTCAGATACATGTTGGCTGTACTGTAAATAAGTATTGATAATAAGTAATTCTCTTTTTTTTGGAAGTTCAAGCCTGTTCTAAAACTGATTATTTTCCACCTCTGTCACTGCAAAATTAATTCATAACTTGTTAGTGAATTATATTTGTATGTTGTTTGAGATTTTTCTGTAGGTGGAGGAGTGTGAGACCAGTTGAAATAATGAACTCATCAATTTTATAATTATTCTAATATAAATAAAGTGATAAATATTCATACGAAAATAAAATAAAAAATGTTGACTGTAGTTTGAGTTCCAAGCATGTAATTAGTCATTATAGAATCAAACATCTGCATGAACGATTTTCATGATTTATTACATATTTCCAGTAACTGCCATTAAGTGACATAATGTGAAAAACAAAACTTTGAAGTATTAATCACCAAAAGTATGATTTTTTTATTTGATTGAAAAAAAAGTTGTGTTTATATTGAAATGTTCTTTTAATATCAGCACATGAACTGTTGATAGACCAAAGGTCTCATACTTCAAAAATACACCATACATAACATTGGCTACTAGGGTGTACTATTTTGTCAATTTGGGAAGGACCAAAATAAGAAAAGCAAGGAGAATAGAACTATGGTAACACTTTTTTAAATTTATAAATCTTTTAATGTGCCCAATGCAAAGAACCACAAAATCACCAAAAGTTTCCTGTTTTTAGTAAGTCTTATTTAACAGTTCATTTAAAAGTGAGTAGAATCAAACATACCATACTTTTATGTAAAAAAGAAAAAATAGCTTATGTACTTGTAGCTACTTAGATTTTGTAAAAATGTTTCATGATTTTCTTGACTTCCTGGCAAATATGCACAAACTTCATCTTCATATCATTTTAATTTAATATCTTACATCAATGGAAATGCTCATAGTACAGTTCATTTTTAGGTGCAAAGTTGGAACAAAAAAGAAGTTTTTAATTTAGTAGGGATTGAAATATAAGAATAATCTTTACATTACCAAGAATGCTAAATACATATAGCTAAAATTAGCATTTATATTTTAGGACTGAGCCTTTGATCATGGCTACATGAAAATCCAAAGCCTACGGGTACAGGACACCAACAAGTTTGGCTGCTCTGCCAAGGTTGTTGTAAGGGAAATCATGAACTATCCAGATTTTAAGGTAAGATATTATAGATTTGTATCTTTGTATGCATGGCCTGTCTGATCAGTCATGTAGCACTGAATAAGAAACATGTTTGATCATTACTGTAGAATAATCACAGAGCGCAGATATTTGATATTCTTTTTCTAGATGTATAATAAATCTATTACAATATTTTAATTACATAATTTTTAACTAATGTAGGAAAAGGCTTCTGAATAAGTCCAAATTGACTGACAACTTAATACATGGGAACTGCACTTAAGATAAAATGCCATGTTATATTCTGTTTACAGAATATAACATGGCATTTTATCAGAAGTGCAGTTCCCATGTATTAAGTTGTCAAGGGTTGTCCGTAAAGTTTTGAGACTGGTTCAAAAAGAAAACTTATAATCACATATGCTTTAAACTATAAACACATGTAAGTTCATGTTTGAGTACTTAACTCTGAAATTTTCCGACCAAAACAACATACTTGAGCGTTACTGTCAAAACTTAAACCAATGCATGTCACGGAGCACTTCGTCAATTAATTACATCACGTCATTTATATGTCAAATTAAGTCTCAGAAAGAAGCACAAAGTAGCTTCATCATTAAACTAGACGCTTGAAAAATATTAACCTACGATACAACTTTCTTAGTGAAAAGGGTATCTAGCAGTAGTTTAAAGATTCATAGTCATATGAATAAAAACTTTGCATGCTTTACTCGTCACCATTTTCCCTTTATGTCCACTAGAAAAGAACCAAAAGTTTATTTGTTAATAATGACCACTGACCCATAATAAAGCATACATTAAAACTGTATAAGAAAAGGTTCTGGTATAATCATGCACAATGAAAATGCATGTAATTATTCTTTGTAGTGCAACTTCATTTGTTTATTGTATAAAACATTTAAAGGAAGCAAAAGCAACAGTTTCCGGTCCACTCCCATGTCAATATTGTCTTAAATGCTATTCACTTACAGAGATAATTTCAGCTTAACATATCAGCAGGATTCGTATGTTGTATTATGTTTGTACTGAATGCTGTCCCATGTTCTTCAGGATATCTGAGGACCAAAGAAGAGCGGCAGGTTTTAATGGCAAGTCTACCCAAAACCAAATAGCTGGAAACCATTCTTTACAGTCATTCTTTACAGTCAGCGATAAACATTCTGCGCCGTCATTAATAACAACTCTGTACCGTCATTTAAAGACGTTGGTGTTAAGAGCTTGCTGTAACAGAAGTTTGAGAGTACTTTGTTCCAAGTGTTTGACTCAAGACTTCAAAATTGCAGCCAGAAGATCATGGGCTAGTTGTGAAAAAAACAACTTGTTTCTGTTTTCTTCTGAGTAAATTGGCATATAAACACTTGCCATATTGAAAAACTACTGACCTTGTTGAAACTTCTGTATTGTTATCTAAATTTCCAAGGAAATTGGCCATAAACGATCGTACGACAATTTTAACTTACAAGAGAATTTTGTAATCTTAATAAGTAGACGAACTAGCTCGCCATGCTCGTCAAATATAAACGGAGCTTGAGATGCCTATGTAATTAATTTAATTAAGTATTGAAAATTTATAATCATATGATATAGACTTTAGCAATTATGTATCTTCAAAAAATGCATCATATCGTAAATGTGTACTACGATGTTTATTGAAACAGTCCCCAGGAAGTTCAGACTCAAAAGCCAACGTAAGATGTGGTTATTAAATAAGGATGTTAAAGAAGTGCCTTGAGGGCTTAATACCATTCTATGTTGAAGGATTTAAGAAATGTATATTGTTGATAATAAACAGGATTTTTTAATTGAATAGAGATTGGCATGATGTATGTTCTTTGATGCTCTTGTAGCTCACGCTATAATGTATTTTTATGCCCCACTTCGAAGAGGGGGTATATTGTTTTGCACATGTCGGTTTGTAGGGTCGACCAGATGGTTTCTGGATGATAACTCAAGAAGGATCATGAAATTCATAGGTACATTGATCATAACTGGCAAATGACCCCTATCGATTTTCAGTTCACTAGGTCAAAGTTATTTTTTTATTGTTTAATGTTTTTTCTATTGTTTGTTGGTACCAGTAAGATGAATGCATCAATATACGGTGCCAATGATGGCAGGTTAACTGACTGCTTATGTTAGTTGATGGACCTTTTCAGTACCTTTCTACCCTTTTCAAAAGTTTTTATTTGTTTTTTACCAAACATATAAGAATGTTTGTGTGCATAATATCTAAGCCAAGTTTTTAGTTTTTTGGTCCACTACTTTTTGACGATGCTGGAACAGCAGCGTCCAAGGTTTGATAATCAGTAAAAAAATTCTTCACAATGGCAACCTATGTAAAAGAGCCAGTCTGATTGAGATAACTCGATTTTTCAGTTACTTCCCTTGGCATTCGCCACTGCTTAGGAGATTGCTCGTTGATTTTCATTGATAACATTCTCCTAGCAGAGTTGTCTTTCGTGTTGATAAAAGTAAATATTAATAGAACAGCATATCCTGGGGAAACAGATTCAATAAGTGTATCAGAACGTTAATTTCAAATTAGTAATTTTGCATCCATTTTATTTTTATGGACCAATGAAACAACTATATATTTTCTCTATTTTGTTTGATATTTGTTCTCGATTTAGTAAATAAATTGCGAATAAAAACATGTAAAATTAACTTTTTACGTGATCACAAAACTAAAGAATGCGAACGATTTCAAACCTGCAAATTGTAAACGCTGCACTGCTATGATATATATAGATAAAACAACATTTGTTTGCGTAATTGTCCGTCCCGCTAGCGTAGTGGTAAGGACGTTCGCTTTTTCACCTTTACGACGCCTGTTCGATTCCCGCTCCCGGCGCAATGTTATATTTTGTATGTTTTGTGGTCACCATTCCTGACAGTCGTTTTTTTCCGGAAAATCTCACCCCCCCCTCCCCGCAGCATTTGACCATATAACAAATTAAAAAGTATTTCAGTACAAAACAAATAGCTGGAAATTGCAATATTTGTTCTCGATTTAGTAAATAAATTGCGAATAAAAACATGTAAAATTAACTTTTTACCTGATCACAAAACTAAAGAATGCGAACGATTTCGAACCTGCAAATTGTAAACGCTGCACTGCTATGATATATATAGATAAAACAACATTTCTTTGCAAAATTGTCCGTCCCGCTAGCGCAGTGGTAAGGACGTTCGCTTTTTCACCTTTACGACACCGGTTCGATTCCCGCTCCCGGCGCAATGTTATATTTTGTATTTTTGTGGTCACCATTCCTGACAGTTGGTTTTTTCCGGAAAATCTCATCCCCCCCCCCGCAGCATTTGACCATATAAAAAATTAAAAAGTATTTCAGTACAAAACAAATAGCTGAAAATTGCAGCTATCATTCAAAATTCGTCCCAAGTGTCGTCAATCTAATCTTATTAGGTAGGAGTGCTGGACACACTCCGGGTCCCAACATTATGCAGCCTCAGCGCGGACGTAACTCATTACCTTGGGAAAACACAAATACACACACTGGGTGCAGCCTAGGCGCGTATAGACTCAAACAAGGCAACAAACTCAAGTGCGGGCACAATCATTTAAAATTTACATATTGAATACGATATTCTAACAGAAATTACACAACCACCCAAGTGTACATACCATGTTTGATATTTCGTTCGATTGTTAGATTTCAGCATATACATGTATAAGGTAATTTCGCTATTAGTTAACTTATCCATATGTTCGTGGGCGAACTCGGCTAGTCAAGTGCTCATACGATTGAGCTCACATGGTCCGGCTATGTGCTCATACCTACTTTCGAGAATCATCATGAAGGTATTGTCATACTTAATGAACAAGAATGTAACCCGCCTCCCAGTTTCGCTCAATGGGTCAAGTTACCCACGGGTACTACTGCCCCGTACACCTAAACTTTTTTTCGTACCAAAAATGTTTCGTACGCAAAATTTTTTCGTACCAAATTTTTTTTCGTACCCAAAATTTTCGTTCCCAAATTTTTTATCATACCCAAATGTTCGTATCAACATACACAATTGTGGTGATATAGATAAACTTAAATTGATGTTGTATATCCATCCTCTTCAAAAGCATCGTCACACCAGTACTGCCAGTACTTTGATTTGTAACAAGAGGGGACTAATAATACAAAAATTGAAACACGGTTCAGGGGACTATTTGTTAACTCAGTAAAGGCCACATTTATTGTCAAATCTTAAAGAAAATTGCTCAGAACATTTTTCCCAATGTTAAATTGTTAGATTTTTTGATGATCTTTTGTGTGTGTGTGTGTTGTTTTTTTTTGCTGTTCAAAAACTATATAAGTGTAATTTTCAAACATGTTCAAGATATACATTTATGTTTTGAGTTATGATAGGAATTAGAAATGTGATTTAATAGACAACAATAGTACTGCCGCTTATTATAATCAATGTGCCTTAAAAAGTTGAATCGCTTGCATTTTGCAATCTCAAGATGCTTACACATACATTGTTCATAGGAAGAACTGCTTGTGTCATTTTATTGCATATGGAAATTTCTCCAGTTGGTTTGTCCATGGACAAGTTAAATTTTTGGGTTAACAAAATATTTAAAAGTTGAAAGTTAAATTACTATGAAAAAAAATACTTATTATTTTATGAACAAATATTACAGGACAGTGAGGAATACAAACAATATTTGTCTTAAAAAGTATAAACAATTTTGCAAATTCAACAATTTAAATAAAGTCCCTGTGCTTAGAATTGGTTTATCAATACTGGCTTAGCATTAAGATAACATTTCCTTTGCCTCTCAGATATAAGCATTAACACTTCTTAAAAATCTGTTATTGGTTATTTGTAGAGCCATGTTGGAAGAAGATAAGCTGTGGAGGGACAGAGTCCATAGCAGAGAAGCGTGCAATACACCTCATAGCTGAGGAAACCAATCTTGATGTAAGCTATTATTTTACAACAATTCACACATATTTGTGTTAGATTGTACTATTATGAATGGCTTCTTAGCTCTCCTGAGCACAACTTGATCATAGTGATGTATAAAGATACCGGCCATCTTCTGTCTGTCCATGATGTGTTTGTGCATTGTCAACGTTTACTTTAAAAGACATCTCTTGAACCGCTGTGCGGAATTTGACAAAACTTCCTGATAATGTTCCTTGTACTGCCCTCTATTAACATTGTTAAAATAATTCTGGTCCATTGGTTATTAAAATCACAGGGCCTAAAAAAGGGGTTTTAATATGAAAACATTATTTTTCACTCTGAAACCACAAGGCCTAGATTTTCATATTTGGTATGTAACTTAGTATTGTTTTCCTTTACAAAGCTTGTGTAAATTATGCCCTAGGGGTCAAAACTAGCTTTCTCCCTGGTCCCCAATTTTAGAATTATATGGAGAAACCCTTAAACAGCAAAACTTAAGATTATTTGGAATTTAGCATCATCATAAGATCTTCTAAAAAATTAATTAAAATCATGGCACTAGGTTGAAAAAAAAACATGTATCAGGGTGCACATGTTTAATATAAATATTAAGCGAAATAATTTTTCTGGAACAACAAGGCTTTTATATTTGGTATGTATATACATGTACAGACAAAACCTAATGGCTTAAACTTGCGGGGACTGAAAATGGAAAGTTTAAGCCATCGGGAATTCATGTCAAATGATTTGTAATGTAATGTGTTTGCTTTCACTAGACTGCAACAGATTCGCATCTCTATTGGAAGAGTATTCATACTGCCTAATCTCCTTACTACATTGTGTGTGTGGATAAAAACAAGTTATTTACTTGAAAAAAAAACACATTTAAAAGCTGTTACACTTTAGTTAAATAAATATCACAATATAAATGTATATTAGATCAGCTTGTTTTTACGAATCATATTTACCCGTACATGAAAGAACCTAGATTCAAAACAATAATATGCACTTTATTTACACATCACAGATATATTACTTAAGATTATCTATCTATTTGTTAGCTTGTATAAAAATTACATGGTGAAAGCGTGTTTGATGTGTGGTGTTGATGAATTGTCGTCAAGATACACATTTTTTAATTACATCCAGTTTAATTTATAGATGTTGTGAGTCTTCGCACTTTTCTTGAAATTCAGATTTATATGTATCGCTCCAATTGCTGACTCAACCAACGATTAACGATTGATGATAATGATGATTAATGTTTGCTCATGAAGTCAATTGTCATTCGTCACCCCAAACCGTTTTGTATCCATCTTAATCATTCAAACCTGTGGGATCAACTAAGCTGTATTTCCACTCTTTTACACTATGATTTATACAACTTAAATATGCATGGATCCCTTAATACTACTCCATTGTGTATGGAGCCATGGTCTTATGCCCAATCATTGGCTTTTGATTTGTGAGGTCAAGGGGCTTGAATACTACCCAAATGGCTGGAGTTTGTCTGAGCTTACCTCATGCTTGCTCCTTTCTGCTCGGGGCTTGAAATGTGTACCTGTGGGGCAAATAAGCCAATGTGCTATACCTGTGTGGTTGAGACTTCTATCTACAATCCCATGAAGGTCAAAGTCTCCTGTAGAAGGCTTTGATCAATATGAAACTAAACACAACCTTAACCATTAAACTTTGTTCTGTTTTTAGGTGACTGGTGACATGATAGATGAGGTGATAAGAGAACAGTACCACATGTACCGCATGTTAAGAAACATTACAGACACCATGCTCATATCTGAGGCAGAGGTAATGTCATTTCAATTCTGATATGTGAGGCAGAGATAATGTCATTTCCATTTTGATATGTGAGGCAGTGATAATGTCATCTTCATTCTGATATGTGAGGCAGAGATAATGTCATCTCCATTATGATATGTGAGGCAGAGGTAATGTCATTCCCATGCTGATATCCGAGGCCGAGGTAATGTCATCCCCATGCTGATATCTGAGGCAGAGGTAATGTCATCCCCATGCTGATATCTGAGGCAGAGGTAATGTTATCCCCATGCTGATATCTGAGGCAGAGGTAATGTCATCCCCATGCTGATATCTGAGGCAGAGGTAATGTCATTCTCATGCTGATATCTGAGGCAGAGGTAATGTCATTCCCATGCTGATATCCGAGGCAGAGGTAATGTCATCCCCATGCTGATATCTGAGGCAGAGGTAATGTCATCCCCATACTGATATCTGAGGCTGAGGTAATGTCATCCCCATGCTGATATGTGAGGCAGAGATAATGTCATCTCCATTCTGATATGTGAGGCAGAGGTAATGTCATTTCCATTCTTGAGGCAGAGATGTCATTTTCGTGCTGATATGTGAAGCAAAGATAATGTATTTTTCATTTTGATATGTGAGGCAGAGGTAATGTCATTTCCATTCTGATATGTGAGGCAGAGATAATGTCATCAATATGCTTATTGTAAGATTATTTAAACCAATACTATATACATCTTCCAAGATATTGAGATTAGACAGTATAGAAATTGCTAATGTAAATCATTTTGTTTTTCTCATAAATTGCAATTGTGAAATTAAACTTTATTCGAACAAATGGCCTTGTTGGTTAACAATTTTGGATAACACTTTCTCTAAATTTAAGTTTCTCTCTTGTACATAGATGACAGTCTTTCAATGCTGTCAGTGCATTAATTTCTTTCAAACACAGAAGCTCAGTCTATTTTACAAATCAGGCATACCGTAGATTTCATTTCATTTTAGTTTCTTTCCCGTCATTGAAGCTTTGAGTATGCATTGTTTGTAGTAAGGTGCTACTGGGAATGACTTTCAAAGCTCTCAGAGCTTTGATTATGTGTTGTTTGTAGTATGGTGCCACTGGGAAGCAGAACCCACATGAGCCTGGTGACCGGGCATACAACATGATCACCAAGGGTTACTTCAGTATCAAGGAGAACAGAAACAGCCACAGGTTAGCTTCAACGATTTTTTTCAGATATTTGGTCCTTTAGACAAATGCACAGTCAATTTGTTTACATATAAATAAATTTATCATAAGATGTAATAAAATATCGTATTGCTGATACCAGCACTTGTAAAATTGTATACATTATTATTCGGAAAGTATAACTGCTAGAGTGTTAACTCTTTATACACATTTTCAAAAGTTCTGGAAATTGTGCAATCAGGCAAAACCTCCTAATAGGGTAATTTATTGCAAATGATTTGAGTCTTTAACAAAAAATGAGGGCATGGTTGTCCAAATGAAACCTGTCTAAGAGCCTGTATGCACCAAACAACTATTTAATGCAAGTAAATTTTTTTTACAATGTTCTTAAAACTGTTGCTCTAATAATATAGTAAAGTTCAATGTGAAATGGAATTTTACTGTTCTAGCAATATGATTCTTCTGTTACAACTATTTATTGATGACATATACAACATTTGTAGCCTGTATACATGAATATTGAAACTCTTTTTTAGCTCACCTGAGCACAATGTGCTCATGGTGAGCTTTTGTGATCGCCCTTTGTCCGTCGTCAACATTTTGCCTTGTGAACACTCTAGAGACCACATTTATTGTCCGATCTTCATGAAACTTGGTCAGAACAATTGTTCCATTGATGCCTCGACTGAGTTCGAAACTGGGTGATGCTTGGTCAAAAACTAGGTCACTAGGTCAAAAAAAAAGAAAAACCTTGTGAACACTGTAGAAATCACATTTGATGCCAAATCTTCATGTATCTTTGTCAAAATGTTTGTCTAAATGATATGTTGGTGGAGTTCAAAAATGGTTCCGGTCCGTTGAAAAACATGGCCGCCATAGGGCGGGGCAGTATTCCTTATATGGCTTTAGAGAAACCTTATGAACACTCTAGAAGTCACAATTTTTGCCCAATCATCATGAAACTAGGTGGTAACATTGGTTTCATTGATATCTTGGATGATTTTGAAAATGGTCCAGATCGGTGAAAAAACATGGCTGCCAGGGGGCGGGGTAGTTTTCCCAATATGTATATAGTGAAAACATGTGAACACTCTAGAAGTCACATTTTTGGTCCAATCTTCATGAAATTCGGTTAGAACATGTTGTTTCTGGATATGACGGTTGAGTTTGAAAATGGTTACGTTTGCTTGAAAAACATGGCTGCCAAGGGGCGGAGCATTTTTCCTTATATGGCTATAAACGGCTATAGTAAAATCTTGTTAACACTCTAGAGGCCACATTTATTGTCTGATCTTCATGAAACTTGGTCAGAAGATTCATCCCAATAATATCTTGGACGAGTTTGAAAATGATGCCGGTTGGTTGAAAAACATGGCTGCCAGAGTGTGGGGCATTTTTCCGTATATGGCTTTAGTAAAACCTTGTTAACACTCATGAGTCCACATTAATTTTCCGATCTTCATGAAACTTGCCCAGAAGATTTTTTCCAATGAGTTCAAAAATAGTAACCTTTGCTTGAAAAACATGGCTGCCAAAGGTCGGGGCATTTCGCCTTATATGGCTATAGTAAAATATTGTTAAGACTCTTAGAGGCCACATTTATTTTCCGATCATCATGAAACTTGGTTAGAAGGTTTGTCCCAATGATATCTTGGATGAGTGTGAAAATGGTAACCTTTGCCTGAATAACATGGCTGTCAAGGGGCGGGGCATTTTTCCTTATATGGCTATATATGGCTATAGTTAACTCTTGTTAACAGTCAAGGGGCCACATTTATTGTCCAATCTTCATGAAACTTGGTCAGAAGATTTATCCCAATGATATCTTAGAAGAGTTAAATCAAAGTACTGGCAGTACTGGTGTGACGATGCTTTTGAAGAGGATGGATATAAAACATCAATTTAAGTTTATCTATATCACCACAACTGTGTATGTTGATACGAACATTTGGGTACGATAAAAAATTTGGGTACGAAAATTTTGGGTACGATAAAAAAATTGGTAGGAAAATTTTTTGCGTACGAAACATTTTTGGTACGAAAAGAAGTTTAGGGGTACGGGGGAGTAGTACCCGTGGGTAACTTGACCCATTGAGCGAAACTGGGAGACGGGTCACATTCTTGTTCATTAAGTATGGCAATACCTTCATGATGATTCTCTAAAGTAGGTATGAGCACATAGCCTGACCATGTGAGCTCATTCGTATGAGCACTTGACTATCCGAGTTTGCTCATGAACATATGGATAAGTTAACTAATAGCGAAATGACCTTATACATGTATATGCTGAAATCTAACAATCGAACGAAATATCAAACATGGTATGTACACTTAGCTGGTTGTGTAAGTTCTGTTAGAATATCGTATTCAATATGTAAATTTTAAATGATTGTGCCCGCACTTGAGTTTGTTGCCTTGTTTGAGTCTATACGCGCCTAGGCTGCACCCAGTGTGTGTATTTGTGTTTTTCCAAGGTAATGAGTTACCTCCGCGCTGAGGCTGCATAATGTTGGGACCCGGAGAGTGTCCAGCACTCCTACCTAATAAGATTAGATTGACGACAGTTGGGACGAATTTTGAATGCTAACTGCAATTTCCAGCTATTTGTTTTGTACTGAAATACTTTTTAATTTTTTATATGGTCAAATGCTGCGCGGTGGGGTGGGGGGGTGAGATTATCCGGAAAAAACACCTGTCCGGAATGGTGACCACAAAACAGACAAAATATAACATTGCGCCGAGAGCGAGAATCGAACCGGTGTCGTAAAGGTGAAAAAGCGAACGTCCTTACCACTGCGCTAGCGGGACGGACAATTACGCGAAAATGTTGTTTTATCTGTATATATCATAGCAGTGCAGCGTTTACATTTTGCAGGTTCAAAATTGTTCGCATTCTTTAGTTTTGTGATCACGTTAAAAGTTAATTTTACATGTTTTTATTCGCAATTTATTTACTAAATCGAGAGCAAATATCAAACGAAATAGAGAAAATATATAGTTGTTTCATTGGTCCATAAAAATAAAATGGATGTAAAATTACTAATTTGAAATTAACGTTCTGATACACTTATTGAATCTGTTTCCCCAGGATAGTCTGTTTTATTAATATTTACCTTTATCAACACGAACAACATCTCTGCTAGGAGAATGTTATCAATGAAAATCAACGAGCAATATCCTACGCAGTGGCGAATACCAAGGGAAGTAACTGAAAAATCGAGTTATCTCAATCGGACTGGCTCGGTCTTTTACATAGGTCGCCATTGTGAAGATTTTTTTACTGGTTATCAAACCTTAGACGATGCTGTTCCAGCATCGTCAAAAATGATGCCCTTTGGTTGAAAAACATGGCCGCCATGTGGCGGGGAATTTTTCCTTATATGGCTATAGTAAAATCTTGTTAACACTCTAGAGGCCACATTTATTTCCAATCTTCATCAAATTTGGTCAGAAGATTGGTCTCAATGATATCTTGAAAGAGTTAGAAAATAATTATGTTTGCTTCAAAATCATGGCTGCCAAGGGGCGGTCTTCTTGAAACTTTGTCAGAAGATTTGTCCCAATAATATCTTGTTATCTCAGGTGAGCGACTTTGGGACTTTCAGGCCCTCTTGTTCTTTTCTTGTTGCAATTATTTTCTTTTTTCTTGAGTCAAAAAATGGGAATGTGAATACAGGCCCATGTAATCATTTGTTTTTTGCTAATGTTGAAATGAACAGCTGTTCTGAATTGTATTGCTGCAGGGATGATATATGGGGGCATTCCCAGTATGCAATGAATAAAGTGAAGAAACGGAAGATCACAAGGAAGGCTGGAGGGGAGGAAGTGGTGGAGGAAGTGCAGGAGCCGGAGGATGAGGAAGAGTAAGTGTTTTATTTTTAGATCTCTGAAATTCCATGATTTCATAAAATAGTTTGCAGTTTGTTTTACTTGTTTCCTGAATGATTTAAATTACTATTAACTGTGTTTAACATGTTTTGTATGATTACATTCAGTCTGATTTTTTGTTATTATATACGTGTTGTTAGTAAGCTATTTTAACAAGTTTGAATATTCTAAAATATATACTGGATGTTTAATCAATCTGAAATTTTAGTCTCAGTAATAATTTTAATGAAAGTGTTATCATATGTTGCTGTTTTTATGCCACACTTCTAAAAGGCAGTTGCACTAGCCATGTGTAAGTCTCTATGTAATTGCAAAATTTCATGTCTCAGCTATAACTGGATTTCAAAATAACTTGGCACAAATGTAGACCATCATAAGACAAAATGTTGCCTGTAACAACTGTCTCCTTACCTCAAAGATCATGGTCACACTTAGTGGTTAGAGGGCAAATTTGTCCAAAAATGACCTTAACAATTTCCGTCTAAACCATATTTTTCCATGTATGATGGATTTCAAAGTAACTGGGCAATCCCATCATAAGACAAAGTGTTGTTTGTAACACATGTCTCCCTACCTTTAAGGTCAAGGTCATACTTAGAGAAGGTGGAATGAGAAAATAAAAAAAGCTTGTCTGAACCTCACTTTTGTCATTGATAATGCTATTTTAAAATAGCTTACCACTCATGATCACCATGTGAGATGGCATTTAGTTTTTAAAACTTGTCTCCCTACTTGAGGAGTCAAGATCGCACTTAAATCAATTCTTACATTTTTTCATAAATCAGCTTCTCTCTGCTGTTACTTTGTAATTCAACATGCAATTTCAAGATAACTGATTATTAAGCTTGAGGACACTGTGTATTGGTTGCATTATCTGTCTCACTCCCTGTCAAAGTCACACTTAGAGGTTAATATTCAAATTTGTCCATTTTACACAAGGAGATTTTTGACATTTTCACCCTATGAAATATATTTTTTGGTAAAAATTGCAAAAATCTTAATAGGAGAGAATCAACAGCATAAGTTTTGTTTATACAACCATTCTTCATTGACTATCTTTTGTTTATTAAATAATGCTACATACTGATTAGGCATAGCTTTGTATGATTTTAATTTTCTATTAAATCTCTCCAATAAATAAAGTATAATAGTGTTTGATAAGTCAAATGTTTTGTTTTGTTTGTGCTTTATTTACACACATGCAATGTTTACTACTCTAGATGATAGTGTGGTAAGTATGTCACTCCGTAGTTCTTGCAAGTCTTCTGTATAGACACGTAGACCTTAGTCTTTTATCCACTCTGTGTCAAATCTCAACCATATACTTGCTTTATAAATTGGTAAAAATCATTGGTATAATGCATTCTAACAGAAAAATTATGTATAATGCTACTCAGGTTCTTTTCCAATCACCTCAACTCAGTTTATTAAGTAAATAAAGGCCGTTGGCCCAAAATACACAGTATTTGATATGAAATATAACACATGTTTGTAGTTGCGAACACATCATCTTAATACTAAATTATGTCAACATATTACATAGTGTTAATGTTACATTAAAAATATATCAGCTATTCAATTTTGTTCAAAAGATGATACACATACAAACACAATTTCAATAGTGTGTCAGTATCTGTTTTGCACATCAGATTACCAGGGTATAAAAGTCATGTACAGAATTTCCACCCATATACCAGTTATATAGAAATTCTCTACGGACCACGTCATATTTACTACATTGAAAAAACGCATGGTATTCACAATCAATAATAGATAAATGTTTCTCGATAAAACAAAAATTACAAATTCTCAAATTATATTCAAGATGTTACTGCCTACCAATTTCAATAGTTAATTTGTGATTGGAGCATCTAAACTTGGCAAAGGCTATCTGATATTTTAGCGGAATTTCCAACTGCAAATATCTTTCGGTGTTAAGTAGAGATTTATAGTTCTTATAATGGTTACCTCTAGATGCATTGTTTATTACATTACTGGCTGTGCAAATCAGTTTATGATAGAATAAGACCAAGATTTTAACACACATATTTTTTATACATAAACTTACGATTTTTAAGTTCGTCTTTTCATTTTGACCTAAAGTGACAGGATTTTTCACCATCTCTATCAAAACCTACACCGCTTATAAATACATTTATATTGAACAAGACTTGGTCTCTAGCATAATATCCCATATTATATATCAAAAACATATTATATAGTTATATATTTTTTTTAAATATATAATTCAAAGTTCCAAAAATATTGTCGCCTAGGCCTCTGTGTCCATGATCAGTTATTGAAAAAGTAATGTAATTTATGATAAATTTAATTTAAAGTGATCATGCATTTTATTTAGAAGTTGTATTATCTATCGCTTAAAAAAAGAACATTTAGTTATTTTCCCTAAGCAGCTCTATGGCTTGAACCTAAGTTATTATCAAATTGAAATCTTGACAACACTTAGTTATAAATTGTCAAATATTTGTGAGCAAAAAATCAAATACATCAATTTCCCAATCTGAAGATTGCATGGTGCGAATTTTACCAATATCAGGAAGTTTTTAGTAAGTTTTCCCAATTTGGCTGATACTGGTACTTTTCCCAATTGGAAAAAAATCACTGCTTATAGTAAATCCAATTACGTCTGTAGATACACACATTCTGTATGTAGTATCCATCAACAACATTCATCTGACAATAACAGTTATGTATAAATATTTAAAATGCAATTAGATTGCATTAGTCATTTCCAAAACTAAATATAGATAAGTAAAAAGAAAATTTTACATAATTACTGTTCAAGTTCTGGCTCTTCATCATAAGAAACAATTTCCCAGACAAAATAAAATGACACCAGGAAACATATTATTTCAGATCTATAATTTATTAGTAAATAGTCCACACACAACAAATATAACATGTAATATTGGCAAGCCTTTAAGGACAGGCTCCTTAAGTTACCATTATCACAATGCAAACCTACCATCAAATACAGCATTTCTTTATTCCCATACAGAATATCAGGAGGCTTTCGGCTTTGGTTGTGGCTCTTTCGCACAGCTTTTTTTCTGCACCAGAATTAAATTGCATTTCCAGCTACTTAGGAAAGACTTATTGAACATAAATATGTTATTAATTAAAAACTTGCTATGTTTTATTATAAATACAAGTAATTATTGCGTTTAAATTATCTTGTTATAAAAAAGGTGAAGTTTTCATTAATTTAATATTTTAATTGACAGATTGTATACTTTTTTATGTAAATTCTATTTTTATATAATTTGTTTGACATAAATTTTATTTTTCAATATGGCTGTACATGACTGTATATTAAGTGTTGAAGAACTTATATCCATGCAGAAGATATTTGGATAAATTTAACATTAACACTACGTGATAAATTAGGAAAAGTGACATTTACATTATGTCTTTTTAAATTGGACTAGTAATTAGTTTTATACTCCTACTGGCCTTTTTGGAATAGAACATTTTGTTACTGTAAGAGTATTAATAAGTTGGTACACAAACTGCTTTGACATTTTCATGTGTTTTATAAAACCAATGAAAGCAAAGATGATGCTAATATTGATTGCATGGTCAGGGACACATTATTGTCCTAATTTTCACACTTTCATCTTATTTTGGTACTTCTTTTACATCAAAACAAGTTAACAATACTAATTGCCATGTACCAGTACATAATTATGTAAATATTGTACATGACACTATGTAAGTCTCATGATCTCATTTTAAAAATGGGGTCTGCATATCTGGGGATTGTATTTAAGATGTCTGTAAATATGCAGAGTATTAGCTCTACCCAGAAACAGACTCAACTTTGTCTCAATAAGCCAAAGGCTTTTGATGAAATGCAGTTTAACCCATTATCCCAAAATGAAAATGGCTTTTGCAACCAGCTTAAAACCAGAACAGCCTGCAAGTAACTCGCAGTCTGTTCAGTTTTTATGCTGTTTGCTGCTCATGAGTAACTAAGAGTTTGTAATGAAGCCTTTAAAGCTTGAATTTAGTAAGAAAGGTCTTACATTAAATTAAACTTTCTAAGGGACAACAAATGCGTAAAAATACGTATCTAAGTGGTTAAGGGTTAAACTTATTGGGTTCTTGTTATGTTTTTTTCAGAGAAGACATAGACGCACCAGATTTAACACTAATAAATTTCAACACAGTAGCACGAGTACAATACCGTAGTTTGGAGCCTGCAATCATAGACCCGGTGGAGGTTGTCAAGGAAAAGGATGCCTTCAGACGCTACATGCACAGAGTACTGAAATATTGGAGGGTTAGTAAAAGTTGATTTGTTAGAAGTCCCTTATCCGGGTAGCTTTTGTTCTGTTAGGATTGCTGTAATGATATTCCAGAAACAGTTTAAGGATAAACTAAGCCAACAAAAAATCATAAAATTTCTAAAGCATTGTATTCTATTATATTAGGAACATATTACAATTGTGCTCACTTTTTTAACTGTTTATTTTCTACTTTTACTGACTTTAAGGGCCTATAGTCAAGAAAGAAATATTTTTTGTTTTAGTTCCATGTTGTTACTTTGCAGAACATGGAAGTCACAGTAAATGAATTGTTTTTTAACAAGAAGACTAGAGGACTAAGTCTAGTCCGTCCATCACCAAATCACTGCTTTATATCTGCTTGTACATATCATGGTAAGTCAAAACATGCCTTGCATGCTAGTTTAAATGATCAAATGTTTAACGGAAAAAAATAAAGATCAGCCGCAAGTGTATTTAGAAATACTGCACAACACTTTTGTTTTTGGCTATTGCTAATAAATTATTCAATTATTGTGTAATAAACTAATACTATTATTAAAAAGCTCCTTACGAAGATATGGGATTGATACGATAACAGGTTTTAATTGTTTTGGTCCTGATATACATGTTATTGATGCAATTATTGAAAGTTGAGTTAATTCATGTATGATGCTTTAACTAAGTTTCAAGGTCAAATAAAAAAAGATTGCTAACATTATTTTGTCATATTACCCAAGATTTATGAAACTTGTCGAGAACATTTACCTCAGTGAGGTCAAGGCCATGTTTAAATCTGGTGGTGTAAAAACATGGTCACTTGATCAAATTGATGGAAAATCTTGTCAACCATATTTAGGTCATGTTATTCTCATTCTCACATAAGCTCAGCTGAGGACATAGGGCCCTTTGGCCTCTTGTGTAGTTGTTAGTTTTTTTATTGTAAATCGCAGACTTGTTTGATACACTTTGATAATAATGGTTTAAACATATTGAACATAATTTATTCTTCATCAGAAGTTTAAAAAATTCTAAACAGTTTATTCAGCGAGTCAGTGAACAAACATTGACATCCATCTGGTTTACCAGGAGACCTGATGGTGTACGACGTGTCAATAGAGCCATGGCGACCGTTCAGAGTTGTCACGTACGATGACAAAAAAGACGTTCCTATAACTGACCTGACCTGGAGTTTGGATAGCACTAGGATCATCTCTATCAATCAGTTGGTATGGGCAGCATATATACTAGTGACAAAAGATCATCAGGCATTGAATGGCATAGGATGATCAGAGTAAATGAAATCAATTAGTTTCCTAGTGTTGAAGCAAATATGTATGTCGTACAAAAGGTAACATTTGTTTTACAGATATCAAATCAGTGTCATCACGCACAATTAAATGGTAATGCAGTGGTATTCTGAGCTTCCCAAGAGATAAGTATGTTAAACATAGAATGGTGTGTTTGGACACACCAGCGTATTTATCATTATTGAATAAGTGTTTTGCATGCATTACCTTATGAAAAATCAAATATGGATGTAAGCACAATTGATGAAATGGTAATGCATTTACATTTCCCGCAGACAAACCAGATAGGTCTATCCCACATATCTAGACTTATTGTATTCAAAGTCCATGCAATGGTGTTGCAGTTGTATTTCTTTATTACAAAACTACAGTCTGTTATTCCTGGCATGGTGGTTTAATTGAAAGCTCTAAACTAATGAAAAGCTGGTTGTATTTCCTAGCAACAAAACCTCTTACACGGGGAAAACTGTACTACATGTATACTAAGTTACTATATTTCTGTTCAGGGCAGACTGCTGGTTCTCACAGTGCTGAATGGGCCGGTGAGTTTTGCTGCACTATGTGTATACTTAAGTACCTTATTTCTGTTCAGGGCAGACTGCAGGTTCTCACAGTGCTTAATGGGCCGGTAAGTTTTGCTGCACTACGTGTATACTTAAGTACCTTATTTCTGTTCAGGGCAGACTGCAGGTTCTCACAGTGCTGAATGGGCCGGTAAGTTTTGCTGCACTTCGTTTATACTAAAGTACCTTATTTTTGTTTAGGGCACACTGCAGGTTCTCACAGTGCTGAATGGGCCGGTGAGTTTTGCTGCACTACGTGTATACTTAAGTACCTTATTTCTGTTCAGGGCAGACTGCAGGTTCTCTCATTGCTGAACGGCCCGGTGAGTTTTGCTGCACTTCTTGTATACTTAAGAAACTTATTTCTGTTTAGTACAGACTGCAGGTTCTCTCATTGCTGAACGGCCCGGTGAGTTTTGCTGCACTTCGTGTATACTTAAGAACCTTATTTCTGTTTAGGGCAGACTGCAGGTTCTCTCATTGCTGAACGGCCCGGTGAGTTTTGCTGCACTTCGTGTATACTTAAGAACCTTATTTCTGTTTAGGGCAGACTGCAGGTTCTCTCATTGCTGAACGGCCCGGTGAGTTTTGCTGCACTTCGTGTATACTTAAGAACCTTATTTCTGTTTAGGGCAGACTGCAGGTTCTCTCACTGCTGAACGGCCCGGTGAGTTTTGCTGCACTTCGTGTATACTTGAGAACCTTATTTCTGTTTAGGGCAGACTGCAGGTTCTCACATTGCTGAACGGCCCGGTGAGTTTTGCTGCACTACGTGTATACTTAAGTACCTTATTTCTGTTTAGGGCAGACTGCAGGTTCTCACAGTGCTGAACGGCCCGGTGAGTTTTGCTGCTGGTCAGAAGCTGGAGTTTCCTGCAGATGTCAACGGCATCTACCCCAACCAGTTAGAGGTGCTTATGACCCTGGACACTAAGAGGGGGGACTTCCACTTCTAGCAGGGTTGGTGGATTTGTGGACTTTATTTTCGGGTATCAGGGTTTATCGTAACTATGGTCACATAACCGTAGTTGGATATTGTGCAGTATACATATTATGATGTCTTGGCTTTTGTACTCGCTTAATGTACAGTATAGTGTGAATAATAATGTTTGTTTTTTATATTTTAAGTTTTTAACTATGAAAAAAGTAAATGAAATAAATCCTTTTTTCAACTACTATGATGGTTTTTAATACCATAAACGGTGAAACCATTATAATTTGTGGGACATTTCTTTTGGACGATTTTGTTTGACTGATCCACACATTTAATATAGCAACACATACTTATGACCAATGTTTAAATTTTTTAAGAATTACCTGAAGGCATTAATTACCATAGGCATGAACTCCATTTGTTTCTTAATCCCGATATATCCAGATACTATACAAAGGGGAGTACATTACAGTGTGTACTGAACTGACACTTTACATTTCCTGTAAAAAGCTTATGCAGCAAAACTGTATCATTAGCTTTTACTTGGTTAAGGTAGAAAAGTAAGTATGAGGTATAATTTTTTTAAACTCTTATGCAATTTATTTTTTTACACAAAATAAACAATCCACGAATTTCATGTCCACAAAAAGTAATTTCGTGAAAAATCAGCACAAAAAAACCCTGAAGTTGATGCTTATGCGAATCCACTGTGCTGTAAGTCATTTGTTGTTAAGTTTTATTAAGTCTGCTAATTGCTCCACTCTTATAGGGCCACTCGCAGAAGAAGGTGCCCAAGAAGAGGAAGTGCTGGTCCCACAGAGGGCGCTGTTCTTTCCTTCATTGTCATTTCTTGGCTCTCAGGTTTGTGTGCTGCTTAATGACTGTGCACAATTGACTTTAGGTCATAAATAAACATTTCTTTATAAAATATTATTATATGTATAAATAAGACCTATGCTAATTAAAATCCATGTTGATTGTCCACAATTGACTCCAGGGCAACAAAAAGTAAACTCCGCTTGTGAAGGTAATTGACTATTTTACAAATAAACATTGCTATATTAAAATATTTTTATATGTGTTAAAAAGTATGAGGCTAATAAAAATCCACAAATCTATCATTTTTTAAATATGTGCATGCTTTCAATTGATATCTCACATCGGATTCTAAATGTTCACGGAGGTATGTTTTCTAGAATGACATCATGGTGAGCCTTGACAACGGGGACCTGCTGAAGTGTAACATCCAGGACGCCATTAAGAACATCAACCCTGAACAGACGGACAAGGTCAATGAAGCCCCTAGAATCTACCGGCCACTACTGACTAGAGTGGTATGAATTATGAACTTCTGTCTTTAGTCGTAAAACTCATTGAACAAATTTAATATGATTTTGAAATGGTTCCAGCCTTTCTTATATACGGGCCTTAACAGATTTAAATGATATTTTCCATGTTCTTTAGTCAATGAAACTCTTTTTCACCTGACAGTAAAACTCTTTAACATCGGAAGCCTTATCTGTATTTTATTCTATTGAATTGCTGAGCACTGCTTACAGAATGTACATATTTTTTAAATAGAGCGGTATGCTTTATGTTTTATTCAATAAACCCATTCAATTACAAATTACAGTGAATTCAGTCGAAAAAGATGATTATTGAAATATGATAGCCCTGAATCTTAGTTTCTGTTCCAAACAGTTCACATTACTAAACTTATATGGCCCAAATACAGACAACCCGTCCTTTTATAAACAAGTATTTGATACAATTGATAAATTTGGCAATACAATGTATATTATATGTGGAGACTTTAATTTAGTGCTTGACCCACTGTTGGACAATACTAACTATAAACATTTAAATAGTAATAGGAAAGCTAGAGACTTGTTATTGGGGGAAATAGTTAAAAGGGCATTGAAGGACACATTTAGATATATAAACGGTGAGAAAAAAGGTTACACGTGGAGACGTACTAACCCATTGCAACAGGGCCGTCTGGACCTTTTCCTTATTACAAATAATATGATTGAATATTTATTAAATGCTCAAATACAATTAAGCTACAGATCTGATCATTCTATTATTGACATGGTTATAAGTTTCGAAAAAATTATACACGGTAAAGGTTTATGGAAATTTAATAACTCGTTACTATCCGATATTGAATTTTTGCGAGTAATTAATACTGTGATAGAAGATATTAAACGGCAATACTGCATTCCTATATATAATTTAGACACATTAAACGAGATTGAAGATAGCCAAATACAGTTTGTCATAAATGATCAACTTTTCTTAGAAACACTTTTAATGGAGATTAGAGGCAAGACCATCTCTTATTCAAGTCACAGAGCAAAATTAAGAAGAACACAGGAAAGTATATTAATATCAAAAATTGAAATATTAGAGCAATCACTGACTGAAGAAAATAAGGATTTATTAATTACATTAAAAAATGAACTAGAAACTATTAGACAAGAAACTATGAAGGGTTGCTTTATACGTTCCCGTTCAGACTGGATAGATAATGGAGAACAACCTACTAAAATGTTTTGTAACTTGTAAAAACGTAATTTTCTTTCCAAAAATATATCTTGTATTCAGAGAGAAGATGGAACATTTATATATGAACCTGAAAATATTCTTAAGGAAGCAAACAGCTTTTACAAAATTTTATATTCAGAACAACCCACAACCAACCCTGATCTCAAAAATGAATTTAAAAATGATGAATTGCCCAAATTAACAAATTTAGAGGCGGACATGTTAGAGGGTATTCTTTCCTTACAAGAGGTGTCATTAACGCTTAAACACATGAAAAATGACAAAAGTCCAGGCTCCGATGGATTCTCAGCAAATTTCTTAAAAGTTTTTTGGAAAAAATTGGGGGGTTTTGTGGTAAGAAGCATTAATTATTCATATAATATAGGGTCACTCTCAATAACTCAAAAGCAGGGAATTATAACTTGTATTCCAAAGGAGTGTAAGCCTAAACAATTTTTAAAAAATTGGAGACCAATTTGCCTGTTGAACACAGTTTATAAATTAGCATCAGGAACGATAGCTAACAGACTTAAGTCAACCTTAAACAAATTAGTGAATAATGACCAAACGGGTTTCATTAAAGGCAGGTACATGGGAGAAAACACACGATTATTATATGATATTATGAGTTATACTGAGTGCAACCAAATCCCTGGCCTGTTGATGCTAATTGATTTCGAAAAAGCGTTCGATACTTTATCATTCAGTTTTATAAAACAAGTGTTTGATTTTTTTAACTTTGGGCCAATGTTTAAGAACTGGATAGCGCTTTTTTTAATAATATGGAAAATGCGGTCCAGTTGAATGGGTTTTTGTCAGACTTCTTTATGATAGGACGAGGTTGTCGTCAGGGAGACCCTATTTCAGCATATATATTTATCCTTTGTGCAGAAATACTAGCTATTAAAATAAGAAAATGTAAGCAAATGAAGGGAATAACAATTGACAATGAAGAATATAAGATATCACAATTTGCTGATGATACCTATTTATTAATGGACGGGTCGGAAGAAACCTTGAATACTGCATTACAATTGTTGCACTCCTTCTCACAATATTCAGGCCTGAATGTAAACTTTGAAAAAACTCACGTTGTCTGGATAGGATCTTTAAAATACAGCACACGGTCCATAAAAACAAGATGGAAACTAGTGTGGGGATGTACCCAATTTAAATTATTAGGTTTAAATTTCGATGTTGATCTACCTAAAATGATTGAGCTAAACTATAATGACAAATTAGTTAAATTAGACAATATCATTGCACATTGGAACAGAAGAGAGCTAACTCCCTTAGGTAGGATAACTGTTGTTAAGACCTTGATACTTCCAATGTTTATTCACCTGTTTGTCTCCTTGCCACAACCCGGAGAGGCTATTTGTAAAGTTTTAAATGATAAAGTACTCAAATTTGTGTGGCAAGGGCCTTCAAAAATCAAAGCAAAAGTCATAACAAAAGATTTTGATGAAGGGGGACTCAAAATGGTGGACATAAATGCATTTATGAAAAGTTTAAAATTATCATGGATAAGAAAAGTTATTCAAGGCCAGAACAAATTTACATCCTTGGCTAGAAAGTTAATAGATTTTAATATACTATGTAATACAGGCAGTTTATACGCAATTTCAGCTGTTCAAAATATTATAGATGGATAGATGTTTTAACAATATATTCTGACTTTGTTAAGAGTATTAATATTGACTCTGTTGATAAACTTGTAGATATGCCTTTGTTTTTTTAATAACTGTTTATTAATCAACAATAAATACATTTTTTGGAAATATTGGTATGATGATGGCATTCGTTTTGTTAAAGATATTATTAAAGACAGTGGGCAGATTTTGTCACTGCAAGAGCTACAAGCCAAAATGAATAAACCGGTAAACTTTTTACATTATGAAGGTATAAAAAAGGTTCTTTCCACATACATTGTCTCGGTGCAAAATGTAAAATTAAAAGATTATAAAGTACATTCATATCCCATTTTGTCGACCTATATAAAACCTATCATTCTAAATTCTTGTAATAAGTTACTATACAATATGTTAAAAGAGAACTCTGAAATCCCCACATGCCAAACAAAATGGAATGAATACTTTGCAGATGACTCCATACAATGGAAAAATGTCCATGGACAAGTGTTTAAAAAAACGAATAATACATATATTCAATGGTTACAAACTAGAATTATCCACAGAATATTGGGAACAAACACACTCCTTTTTAAAATGGGCTTGTCCAATAGTAAAACATGCACTTTTTGCAAAATGTCAGAAGAATCAATTACCCATTTATTTTGGGATTGTAACACAGTAAAAATACTTATTAAAGATATCTCGGATAGCTTAAAAAACGCAAATATACAAATAGTAATAAACAGCAAAATGTTCCTTCTTGGTGATACAAACGTAAATGATAACTGCTTTATTCTTTTCATGGAAGTTAAAAAGTACATTTTTGAATGCAAAAGGAAAGAAGTAATTCCACATTTTCAGGGATTTAAGGCTAGCCTAAAATTATCTTTAAATATATATGAAAACACAACTAATGAATCAAATAAAGGATTTTTTTGGATAGTTATAAGATTAATATGTAATTCATAATTGCATGAATAACAAAAATAACTGTTATTAACTCGCATTATATATGAAACCTGCAAAATGTGTTTTCTTAACTAAGTGTCACTATGTTGTTTGCATATTGATCATAAAGTTGATATTGATTGTGTTGTAAACTGCACTCTAAGTGTAAAATCAAACTTTGTTAAAAAGGTCCATTTTTAATGACACTATCAAATGTACTAGGTTTTATTTTTTTGAACACTGTAACCATAGTAGTTGTAAATATGACTCTTTTCTTGTATTACTATGTTGTTTGCAATTTGATCATAAAGTTTATATCAATTGTGTTGTAATCTGCACTAAAATTGTAAAATCAAACTTTCTTAAAAAGGTCAATTTTTAACGACATTAGCAAATGTACTATGTTTTATCTCTTTATCTCTTTGAACACTGTAGCCATAGTTGTTGTAAATCTGATCCTTTACTTGTTTAAGAATTAACACTTAATATTATTGTGCTATACATAAATATTTATTTAAGTTAAGTAAAAAAGGTAAAAAGGTTGAAGGAAGTACGATCCTAATTCAGCTTGAGTAATGATTGTATTAAAATAGCGAAAACACATTACATATGGTAATTTAAGTATATGAACGAACATGCCATTGTAAATTGTGTGTATATGTATATTTTATGAATGAATAAAAACAATTAAACAGGAAAAAAAAAAAAAAAAAAACCATTCAAAGACTCATTTGACTTATGAATTTATTCATGAATGGGTAATTTCTTATTTGTTGCAAAATAGAAAAGTTAAAAAACACTTTACCAGACAGGAGATATAAATCTCTTGTTTAGAAAGGTATGGAAGAAACATTTCCAGTTGTTGTTTACGTGTTAATTAACCCGCAGATCTTTGTGGCCATTAATTTTCCTTTGTAACATTTTTATGTTTTAAATTAACTAGGTAAAATAATAATTTGATTTGTAAAAAAAAAATATACGTTCAGAATGTCAAAATTGAAATTTAAAATCTTTGATGTAACTTAATAAAAAACAAAACAAAAAAACAAAAACGAATTTTCAGAAAATCATAAAGTTTGTATTTGTTTTCAGGATGAGGCAACAGATATTAATACTATAGGCAACAATGTTGAAGGCGAATAGCTACGGCAACACAAGAAGGGAATCATCTACATGTGCTTTGTGGAGAACCTCAACGCCTTGGTAACAGTCGACCAGAAAGGCTTCCTGTATAAGTGGAAATACAACAGGTGAGAAGTCTAACTTGTAGAATATGCTGTAATATAACGAATTGTTGCCCTTCTCGTTCCTAACCAATAGGATTAGCAAATATAACAAGAACACCACTAGGTGATGATATTTCAACAGCATGGTCATGTTTTTCTTTTGCAGTTTCCTTAAAAAATATTGGAGTTGAAGAAAATTTTGATTTTGCCGCTCAGCTAGTAGGCTTAACAATTGTATGCTATATTTTAAGTATGATTCAAAACTAGACTGACATCTTTATGTGGTCACATTACACTATACAGTGAAATAGGCAACCGTATGAATTATGTCCAACACTGACATTTAAGGCTATTCTTATGTCATATTTTGCAACCTCTTGTTTCAAAGTGTATCTGTGGCTCTTTTGTTCAAGTGTATATGTGGCTCTTGTGCTCAAGTGTATACTAGTATGTGACTAGTGTGTTCAAGTGTATCTGTAGCTCTTGTGTTCAAGTGTATATGTGGCTCTTGTGTTAAAGTGTATCTGTGGCTCTTGTGTTTAAGTGTATACGTTTCTCTTGTGTTCAAGTGTATATGTGGCTCTTGGGTTCAAGTGTATCAGTGGCTGTTTTGTTCAAGTGTATGTGTGGCTCTTGGGTGCAGGTGTATCTGTGGCTCATGCGTTCAAGTATATCTGTTGCTCTTGTGTTTAAGGGGATCTGTTTCTCTTGTGTTCAAGTGTTTATGTGGCTCTTGTGTTCAAGTGAATATGTTGCTCTTTTGTTTAAGTGAATCTGTGGCTCTTGTGTTCAAGTGTATATGTTGTTGTTGTTGTGTTCAAGTTTATCTGTTGCTCTTGTGTTCAAGTGAATTTGTGGCTCTTGTGTTCAAGTGTATCTGTGGCTCTTGTATTCACTTGCATCTGTTGCTCTTGTGTTCAAGTGCATCTGTGGCTATTGTGTTCAAGTGAATTTGTGGCTATTGTTTTCAAGTGTATCTGTGGCTCTTGTATTCAATTGCATCTGTGGCTCTTGTGTTGAAGTGCATCTGTGGCTATTGTGTTCAAGTAAATTTGTGGCTATTGTTTTCAAGTGTTTCCGTGACTCTTGTGTTCAAGTGTATCTGTGGCTCTTGTGTTTGAGTGTACATGTGGCTCTTGTGTTTGAGTGTACATGTGCATCTTGTGTTCAAATTAATCTTTGGCTATTGTGTTCAAGTGTATATGTGGCTCTTGTATTCAAGTGTGCTGCATAATGGCCATGTAATGACCCAGTTTAGCCTTGAGAATTACCTGTACCTGTATTTTTATATAGCCAAAGTCATACAAATTCTGAACAAAATAATACAGCATAAAATTTCATTTTTTGTAATACTATTATAATTGAACACTTTCTTCCTTGGGTTATTTAAGAACGAATAATTTGTGGGGTGAATCCTTACCACTTGCCAGTAATCAAACATTTACTATTTCAGTAAATACAAGTCCTCGTTTGGTTCATTCATCCCATCACGGAAATACAAACTGGAGACGTCCAAGGTTATGTACAAGGAATCAGATTCAGATAAACCAAAGGTAGGTAACTCAAAGAAGCATCCACTGGAGTAAAAATTACACCATTTATATTGTATTCACAATTACGTAATCGGTACTTTGAATGAAAGTTATCACTAAGTGTGAGTATGATTATGATTACCACAACATGTAAACAATGTCGTTGCCTTTTTGAACCAATACTTTAAAACAATATCAACTCAGGTTGCTTTATTAACAAACCTATTCTGTTCGACTTAAAAACAAATGTACACCAGCTACTGTATTCACGAATCCATTCTTAGACTTAAGAATTAAGAATGGACTTAATTAAAAAAAAGCTCTTCTGACTTTGAGTATGTGCAGGTTACCACTGGTACTTATGTCAGTAAGAAAATGTCTGAAAAAAAGAAGAAACTTGTCAACTTAAATTGATTAATGTGAAATTGTGATTAATGCCAAGTAAAACATACAATTAAAGGGATTATTTAATATTTCAATTTAAAGAAAATTATGTATTATAAGCCTAAAGTCTAAGACTTGTTTGGTGAATGAGGGCACAGGAGAAATAAAAAATACATCTTAGATTGTGTTAATACAGTACATCTTCATTATTTTAATATTGCATGTGTATATTTAAGTTGTATTCCCATGAACAATTGTATCTTTAGAAAAGATAAATAACAAGTACGAGTTTTGACATTAAAGCAATTTAAGAACAATGCACTTGTAAATATTCTGTTTATGCCACAGGTAGGAGGGCATATAGTGATCGGACTGTCCGTCCGTTTGTCCGTCTTTCCGTCACACTTTGCGTTTAGGTTTAGAAAAATGCTCATAACTTCTATGTCCCTTGAGATGTAACCTTCATATTTGGTATGCATGTGTATATGGACAATGTCTTTCCATACGCAAAAAAATGACCCCTGTGACCTTGACGTTGAACTTAGGGTCCGCATTTAGATTTCGAAATCTGTGTTTAGGTTTCGAAAAATGCTCATAACTTCTATGTCCATTGAGATATAACCTTCATATTTGGTATGCATGTGTATATAGACAAGGCCTTTCCATACGCACTCAAATTTTGACCGCTGTGACCTTGACATTGAACTTAGGGTACGCGTTTAGGTTTCGAAACTGCGTTTAGGTTTCAAAAAATGCTAATTACTTCTATGTCCCTTGAGATATAACCTTCATATTTGGTATGCATGTGTATATGGACAAGGCATTTCCATACGCAAAAAAAATGTGATCCCTGTGACCTTGACCTTGAACTTAAGGTCCGTGTTTAGGTTTCGAAATCTGCATTTAGGTTTCGAAAAAAGCTCATAACTTCTATCAAGCATTTATAGGGGGCATAAGTTATCCTATGGTGACAGCTCTTGTTTTACACTAGGTAAAGTCTAAGATTTGTTTTCATGCCCCCGGATCGAATGATCGGGGGTATATTGTTTTTGGCCTGTCTGCCTGTAATTCTGTCTCTAAACTTTAACTTTGGTTTAATTTTTGCAATAATTTTTGCAATATTAGAGATAGCAATTTGATATTTGGCATGCATGTGTATCTCATGGGGCTGCACATTTTGAGTGGTGAAAGGTCAAGGTCAGCCTTCAAGGTCACAGGTAAAATATATGGCTTCAAAGCAGCGCAATAGGGGGCATTGTGTTTCTGACAAACACATCTCTTGTTTCATACTGGGCCCAGGTATGTGTGTTTGTGCATACCGGGACCATGTATCAGTGATTGTTTTTGTCTCAGGTGATTTTCACTGACCAGCCCCAGCCAGGGAAGAAACCGAGAACCAGACAGGAGCTGGCAGCAGAGAGACAGAAGCGTGAGAACTATATTAGCCTTACATCAAATAAATTTAGTTTCCATTTTTCAGTCAAGACTTAAATAATGCCATGCTTCCAAATCACTTTATTGAATTTGTGATGCATTTTTTTTAAGTATTTGGTATGATAAGTCTTTAATGTGTTTTGATGGCATATATTGTTTCTATGATAAAATGTTCACTCACTTTTTGCTTTGTGCAGATTCTGAACAAAATTAATAGTCTTTTAGAACCTATTAACAGTTTACTTCAGAAAGAAAAAGGAGAAGAAGTATATACAAATCTGTGCCAATGAACTATAATTATTGGTCATGACACCGTAACAGTTATAACAAGACGATTGCCAAGCAATATATGTCTCCTACCGGCTCCACCATTGTCAGAAATTCCACCATTGTCAGAATTTTTTCTAATTATATTTGTTGCCATAGCAACCAAAATTTGTGACTTAGGAACAAAATGAAATGACATGCACAATGTCCATATTGCCATCTATCCATGTTTCAAGTTTCATGAAAAAATATGAAGAACTTTAAAAGTTATCGCAGGATCCAGAAAACCACCATTTTTAGCAGTATTTCTAGTCCATTTGTTGCCATAGAAACCAGAATTCTTGACGTAGGAACCAAATGAAATGACCTGCATAATCTCCATATTGCCATCTATCCATGTTTGAAGTTTCATGAAAAAATATGAAGAACTTTTAAAAAAGTTATCGTAGGATCCAGAAAAGTGTGACTGACTGACAGACAGAGCGCAAACCATAAGTCCCCTCC
The DNA here is from genome assembly GCF_020536995.1 of Dreissena polymorpha. NCBI lineage: Eukaryota > Metazoa > Mollusca > Bivalvia > Myida > Dreissenidae > Dreissena > Dreissena polymorpha. The sequence continues at coordinate 21,001,342 of NC_068360.1, forward strand.
TATGAAACCGGTAGGGGACAATAAATATCCACATAAACAACATTGAAGTAGTAGACTTTTTTCCAATTCTAACTTGAGATGGTACATTGTCTCTGTATTTGCATGCATTTAGATAAACAAGTAGTTTTCACAGATATGAAAAGAACATTTTGTGTTTGGACTTCGGAAAATCCTTCCTTATTCAGTTTACATTTTCTTAATCTATGTACATGTATATCAGAACACTGTTGTCTTAGTCTGCATCTCAATCAGTTAAAATGTTTTCAACTTTTTACAGATCAGAACACTTTGGACAACATGCAGCTGGGGGACCCCTGGTATGAGGAAATAAATGATCAAGAGGAAATGATTGTGAGTGTTTAACTCTTACGGAGTTTTATGACTCTAGTATTATTATGTGGTCTATGAATGCTTTCTGCTGACTACATTTTAAGTGATTGACTGGAGTTGAACTGTTGAATATACTCTGACATGTGGTCGTGATAGTTGAATTGTTGAATATACTATTACTTTGGATCCTGATATTTATGTTTCCATAATCTGTTTATATGTTATGTCAAGGTTTCCTATATTTTTTGTCAGCTTCTCTTCTGAAATTCACAATGACAAACCATGATCGTTTAACAATTCTAAACATAGTGAATCAGTTTTTATGCCCCCAGATCGAAAGATCGGGGGTATATTGTTTTTGGCCTGTCTGTCTGTCTGTCTGTCTGTCTGTATGTCTGTCTGTCTGTCTGTCTGTCTGTCATTGTGTCAGTTATTTTATGTATGTGTCTCAAAACTTTAACCTTGGTTAAAGTTTTGCAATACGGGTAACTTTTGCAATATTGAAGATAGCAACTTGATATGTGGCATGCATGTGTATCTCATGGAGCTGCACATTTTGAGTGGTGAAAGGTCAAGGTCATCCTTCAAGGTCAAAGGTAAAATTTTTTACTTCAAAGCAGCGCAATTGGGGGCATTGTGTTTCTGACAAACACATCTTTTGTTCTATGTTCTACAATTTATCCACCACTTTCCAGATCCAGATATTCACACCACGTGGAGTGATAGCTGAGACAGGCGCCATGTTCCATATCGTGTACCGCCATTCAGAGACACAACAACTTTCTGCCTACTATACTAAACTGTACAAACCTGTCTAGGTGGATTAACAATCTGTTCACTTCTTCATGAATTAATCTCTGTTGTAAGAACACATTATCCCTTCATGAACAACCGAGACATGACATCAATTTCGTAAGGGTCAATAATAATATTACCGGTACAAACTCGACGTTCCTTTTTGCAAAATATTTTAATAAAAGTTCTGAACATCAAATCACTTTAAACAAGCATCTTAAATTAAATTCTGAACATTTTATCTCTTCATCAGACATCAATTGTAAACATAACATCGCTACTTCAAACATAAAAAATTATGGTCTGAACATAAAATCACTTTTGCATGGAGCAAAAATGAAGCTTTGGACATTACATTTCTTCTGATAGGAATCAAAAATGAAATTTTGAACATAATACCACTTCTGAAGAATGATGAATCGAAAATGAAATTATTTACAGAACTTATGCAAGCATCAAAGAAGAATTACATTAATAAACGAACCCATTAAAAAATACTTTAAATATTTCTGGAGTTTCATTAATTCTGTTCATCTTTTTTGTAAATGTAAATGTGACCTAATAAAAGGTTTCCTATCTCCAGTCAACAGCAAATTACAAGGTTTGCCCAGCTATTAGTATATTCCTACATGCCGGATAACATTATAACATAATCAAATATTCAAAACACCTGCTCACTCTGGTATTTCCATAATAAAAACATTGGGACTGAGATTTTTTGTAGTGATCCCTTCTTCCATACTAAGTGTCCTATCAGGACATTACATTTATAAAATGAGTGTAAGAAAGTTCTTTATTAGTTACCATTCATCAACACTAGATAATCAATGTAAACGGATTACCATTTTTTGGGATAGTTATTTACTTTGAGTTTTATACCAACAACAAAACAGTATATTTATAAACAAAAGTAACTCTGGAGCCTGTATAACTTTGTTCTGATTTCAACAATTTAATAGAAAATTTAAGGAACTAATTTTATTGAATTTAAACGTTTTACACTTGCCATCGTACTTTAGAAATGTCCGTTTCATCTAAGCAACAAATAGCTTGAAATACTGAATTTATGATCATGCCATCTCTTTCAATATATTATGCCCATTTGATTTTGTTTTGCATTATTCCGATCACGTTTTGGCTTAATCCAAATGATGCTTATTCATAACAGTTCAGTTCCATTGTGCATTAAATGAGCACCCCAGGACATTAGGGTAGTCTTCTTTGAAGTTACTATTCTTTCATGTTGTTGAAATCATCACTTGATAGAAAATGCTGATTATATAAGAATTATGAGATGCTAATATGTTCCAACAGTTGTAGAAATTACAATGCTAATAATTTGTACAGTTCCTCAAAGGTTTTTTATTACCCATTTACATTTTAAATCCAAATATTTTGTCTGTTCACCTAATTAAATTAGTGTAATTCTTTCATCAATAGGTGCGCTGTTCACGTATTGTTCGAGTGGTAGGTTCTCCCACCAGTACAGAGCTGATTGTCATCTTGTTGTTCAATGCATACCCACCTCAAGGTCAGAGACGTGATTGGAATAGGTTGAGCAGCAGAAAATATATCGTTTCGAATAAACATCTGCAATTCTTAGCTTTTCTTTGCTGTAACCAAAACTTCAAAAAAAGGTTTTGATTTAAAAAAGCTAAATTATATAGCCATTGGTTAATTGAGGGTTTTGTATTTTCAGGTGAATACTAATCACCTTAATCTTGAGCCAGTTTAGTTTAAACCTATTTTATTTAAGCTCAATTGCATCGAAAGCCTTATTTGAAACGCTCTCCAGTCCGTTTCCTGGAACTATTGGGGCTCGAACCCACGACCTCCTGATTGATAGGCAGACACCATAACCACATCATACAGCCTATTTGAGTCTGTTTGCAAATATTCATTTGAGCTAGGTGCAAATAACAGAAAATGTGTGTGTACCAAGGAATTAGTTTAGGTCCAAATAACGTATACTCTAATAAATGGAAGAGCAAAGTCCGTTCTTTTTAATTTGATAACAACATTTCAGGCCCAAATTTCACAGTGTTCATTGTGGATCTGAGAGAGATGACACTGCGTGACTTCAGGAAAGAGCTGCCAGTGTCCGTGCAGGAGTACAACACCATGATGACAAAGACCATCATATCATGTGATGTGAGTGTTCATCTCACCTTGCCTTGCAGCAACTTCGGCAGTCATAATAGCCATTGTTTGAAATGGGAAATTCCTGTGGATAATTTTGTGCAATATGAGTTGTTCAACTCTTGATGAAAATGGAATATTCATGTAGTAAAATTTTCGGTCAGTTCAATGAGTAGTTAAAAAACGTTGAGGAAAATAAGATATTCTTGTAGTTCAATTATTTAAATTCAGATCTGTTTAACATGCAGTTTAAAACTTTAAAAGTTTGGGTTTATTCAAATGGCAGTCACAATATATGGGACGTATGCCCCCCAGGCCACATGACCTTACAATATTTTATACAAAATCGAATTTATGCCCTCTGGTACCTATGCCAACCTGTACTTATGCTACTCCGCTTACTTGCTACTTGAAAGCTTACCTTTTTGAAAGTTTTCCATTCCGAAAATTATGTTTCACAGTTTTACAAGTGACACATTAAATATATTATTTAAATGCTGAAAGAGATTTCCCAACTATTTGGAATGTTAAGGTATTTTTTCATACAAACACCTAATCAATTCCCTAATTTTCAAGAAATGTACCAAATGGTTTGTTCTTTGACACTAAATTAGTTTGCTGTTTCAATACATGTATTTGTATTCTTTGATAATTTTTAGATTTGGGATACACGTAGTGATTATCCTGTGTTTTTGAACCTCAGTAAAAGGTTAAGAGGATTTTAAATTTTTTGCCAACTCTCCTTTCAACATCACTTCAGTACTTACACATTTGTTTCTTACTACCATTCCAAATAAATCCATATTAACTTATCGAACCTTGATTTAATTTTGACTTATTATGAAAAATGATCTGTTGATAACATAGTACATTACTAAGTACATTACTATATTTTATGCCCCCGGATCGAAAGATCGGGGGTATATTGATAACATAGTACATTACTAAGTACATTACAAAGTACATTACTATATTTTTATGCCCCCGGATCGAAAGATCGGGGGTATATTGTTTTTGGCCTGTCTGTCTGTCATTCATTCATTCAATCATTCATTGTGTGTTTTCCAAAACTTTGTTAAAGTTTGCAATAACTTTTGCATTATTGAAGATATATATTAAGCAACTTGATATTTGGCATGCATGTGCATCTCATGGAGCTGCACATTTTGAGTGGTGAAAGGTCAAGATCATGCTTCAAGGTCAAAGGTCTAATATATGGCTTCAAAGTGGCGCAATAGGGTGCATCGTGTTTTTGTCAAGCACATTTCTTGTTTCCTGATGATATTTGGTTATGAAACTAACATGGCAATATGTATGCTTTTCTGTTCAGGTGACTCGAGTGTTGGGAACTTCAGGCTCTGACTATATATTCATCGTGTTAAACAATCGCATTCGCTGTATATCACTATTTTCGGGGCAGACTGTTGTCAGGAAAGGTCCATTACCAAGTGCTGATGATGAGCAGGAGGATGAAGAGGAAGACACTGGTGGGTGGGGCTTGGCTGAATGTAGTGAACTGTGGTTTAGTTTATTCATTTTTAGGTGCAGACACTGTCTTAGGAAAGGTTTGAAACTTACAAACTATGATGATAATGATGCAATGGAGAGTAAGAAACAAAAGGGCGTATGGGGTAGGTTGTAATATAGCTCATTGTGGGTTTGTAAATTTAACTGTTTTACTGAAATGATTGTAACAGGTGTTTTACTTGTTCAGCTTTATTTATAAACTAAACAAATCCATACCACCTTTAAACCAACATATAAATACTCAAAGAGAAAAAATATTTAAATTTCCTAGGATATCAATAGTCAGGGCATGATTTGACAGTCTCCGATGTGCTATATCCTTTTGGTTGGATACAATAATCAAAATATAAATAACTGTCATGTAGGGTTTTCTAATGAAATGCAAAACAATTTGATGTAGTTAAGTTTTATTTTTTTAAACATTAAAAAAATAAAATATGAACAAAATCTATTTCAAGCTTCTTAATTTATGTTTACATATCCATGGGTTGATTGATGTATTGCAAGTATGCGTGTAACTTTCCATTATAAATATTTTATTATCATGGCTGTATGACATCAGGTATGGACACACATGTATTTTATATATACAGATCGCTTCAACGGCTGTATTATTGATGAGACCCTTCTAGATCTGCCCCTATCCACAGACTGTACAGTGGTCAGCTTTGAAGGCCGAATACACCTGGTCCTGTTTGCAAGGGTAATTCTTACCAACATTTAACTTGTACAATAAATAACAACAAATGAGTTTACTGAATTTTGCATAATCTTGTATATGCCCCTCATTATTTGCAATATTAAGTATCCTGAAGATTTGAAACAAATCTACCAATATGTTAATTTATGTAGAAATTCCTATGTGTATCTGAATAGCCAAATGTTGGAACTAACGTTTGAGAATTAGTTTGTTTACACACCCACAAAGTTTGGGGCATTAGGCATTGCACTTGTCTGAGGCTCTATAACTACGTTTGTCGGTTTGTTTGCACAATTGTACCTCTTTATATAGGTACGTCCTGAAATGTTGTGTACTTTACCGCTCTTGAACTGGTCATTTTCACTCATACATTTACAGCTGAATGGTTACACCGGTAGTTTTATGAGATTTTAAAGGGAGGAATTTCGGCTCAACTAATTTAAGTATATTTATGCGTTTTGTAATGTGCTAGTAAGTATGAAATATATACATGTTTAAAGATGATGTTTTAATTAAGAAAAAAAATATTTTACTAACTGGTTTATTTGTATGTGTTGATACATGTTTTGACTTATCAGTGTCTTGGACACAATCAAGTTTTTGTTGAGATTCAATGTTTATGAGGTAGATACAGGAACTTCTATAAACAGTTTTAAAAAACATTAAATAACAATAAGTTATGAATTGTATTTCAGAAAATGTCCAAGATGTACATAGTCACGTTCACAGACAAAAACAATTATGTAGACAGACGGTCTCTGTGGAAGACGTATACAACAATGTAAGTGAATAATATCAGAATCAGAATCGTTTATTCAGACTTAAGCATTACAAGCTCATCGTCATTTACAATCGTATACAATAACAGCATGAAGTAAATACAAACAAAAATATACTCATTTCGAAGAAAGATCAATTTACAATATAAGGAGTAAACATGTTAATGTGTTTTAGTTTAGTTTAAACCTATTTATTTTAGCTCGATTGCGTCGAAAGCCTTAGACTTATATAAACGCTCTCGAGTCCGTTTCCTGGGCCTAGAACCAGTACTTGGTGTCTTTGGGGGAAATCTAAAGAACGCTCCCACGGTGGGGATCGAACCCGTGACCTCCCGGTCGCAAGGCGAACACCATATCCATTACACCACTGCGACCTTTAATGTGTTTTCGTGATAATGTTATAACATAATTTCAAACGTAGTTTAATAATTGCAGCACTAATTGTATTATTCTGCTACAATTTGCGCTTGTGAATAGAATTATTGTTTCAATCTTCATATGGAAGATATTACTCGTTTTTTTGTATGCATTTAAACCTTTGAGTCTTTTTAACAAGGAAAAATACATGAATATGAATTCGTATGATGGTCATATATAACCGCATAATCCAACTTTATATTTGAATGTTATTTTTCATTCGTAGTTAAATGAAATTTATACTTATCGGATAGGAATGCTGATACCTTTAAAGCTGTTTGTAATGAAAATCATATGTCGAAATGTGTTACGCTTACTTGTAGTTAAGTAATGTATTAGTGTTAATAATAGTTCTTTCCCCTTTGTTGACCACCTAAACGAAAAACGAAACTATAGTTGGTCTATAGGGATATTGCTCCTTAGTAAATATTAAAACAGTATCAGTTAGAGGGCAATCTTAGTTTTAAAAGTAAAATCTCCATCTATATACACTAGTCAATTTAATTTAAATTGTATCATACCCCAGCGTCGACCATCTATGCGAAAAAAGAAATATAGATGATCTAGGAGTATGTATACACAAAACTTTAAATATTTGATAAACAAATAAATATACAAACAGCACACAAACATACACAAACATGATACAGTGGTATGTATGCTGCAAGATTACTTTCGTAACAATTATACAATACATTAAGTATTTGAAAAATAAATAAAAGGAGAAGCAGCACAAAAATACACAAACATGATCCAAGGGTTTGTATGCGTCAAACTTACTTTCATACCAATTATACAATACATTAAATATTAGAAAAGCAAATAAAAACACATACAGCAAAAAGCATACATAAACCTGAATATTCAAAACGATTTGGGTGTATGAAAGCTTTGAGTGATGTGTAAATCACAGATTTTATAATTAAACTGTAGATATTAACGTTTCTCATAGTTGGAAAGCTTTTTGGCAGTATGTTGCTAGCTTTTTTAAAGTAGTTTTATTTTCGCTTTGCATAAGTAGAACATATTTAAGCATACTCGTGTGAGCATAGAAATATTTTTAAATATATTCTTTCCGAATATGGATATATATGGGGCACTTTAGGACAAAATGAAACTCGTCTTCTATATCATTTAGGTTACAGAGGGTGCATTTTCTATCTTAGCTAGGCACATTATTATGACGGCCGATTTCAATATTTAATTTGTGGGATGATAAATATAATTTGGCCAATACATTTCTGTATTTTGGATTTTCCAAATGGCTAATATATGCTGACTTTTCAAAATTAAGTTTTATTTCTCTATATTCATCTAGAGACGTTGAGTGTTCTAGTCCTGATCGCCAATCGCTAATAAAGATATCGCGAAGTCGGACTCTTAGCTTTGGGATGAATGTTTCTATTTTAACAGAGTTCGGATACATCCATATTTCATGTAAGCCCGAGGATTGAAGTATCAGACGCACTTTTGATGCCCAGTTTGAACGAAAATTGTTAGCATTTATGTTATTTAATTGTTCGTTTAAAACGGTATTTAAAATACAATTTTCTTGTTTGACTGTGTGTATATTTAAAAAGTATTTAACAATTCTAATGTATCTTTCGATATACAGTGGAAATCTAACCAGTTCGCTATACAATGCAAGAGTATTTGTAGAGGGTTTTACATTAAGGACCCATTTACAAAACTTTTTGTGTACTCTTTCTAAAGTTTCACCTTGATCGTAACCCAAAACTTCCGAGCAGTAATTTAATACTGATAGGACATACGCGTCAAAAAGGTTAAACATTATATTTATTGGTACTTTGTTATTGTTAATTAAAGACATAAGCGCATGTAAAGATCGCAATCCTTTCCCCGCAAGTGTTTTCATTGCTAGAGCGAATGACCCGCCGCTGGTAAACACAACCCCTAAGTAGTTGAAGGAGTTAACAATTTCTACCTCTTGATTATTATAAAACCATTTATTGGTAGCACCTACCCTCCCCCTTTTCGAAAGATCATTACTTTAGTTTTTTCGATGTTAACTGTTAAATTCCATCTTTGAATAAAGACTATTGAGAGAATTTTGCAGTCCATCTTTGGATTCAGGTACGAGCACTGCGTCGTCAGCAAATAGTAATAAGAAAATAGCGATTTGGTCAATATTTATACCTGCATCTATATTTTCCTGTAAGTGCATCTCAATATCATTTAGAAAGAAAAGCAGATCGGAGAGGTGATCTCCCCTGGAATAGTCCAATGTTGCTATTGAAAAAATTTGACAATGTTCCTAAATGTTTTACGCAAAGTTTAACTTCACTGTTCATAGAACGGAGCACGGATAATAATTTTCCGTCGATTCCTAAATGTATTAGTTTGTACCACAGTCTATTCCTATCTATGATGTCATATGCTTTACGATAATCCACAAAACAGCAATACAATGTTTTCTTATTACATATTTGTCTCTGTATCAATGAGTTTAAAATAAACACTGAGTCTATACAGCCATAATTGTTTTTAAATCCAAATTGAGCGTCCGTTAAAACCGAGTTTTCGTCAGCCCATAATTTAAGTTGCTCGTTCAATACTATAGTGAACAATTTAGAAAAACAGCTTGTTAGTGTAATTCCCCTATAATTATTTGGGTCGGATTGGTCACCTTTTTTATGAATGGGGATAATCATGCCCGAGGCCCAAGCACGGGGAAATGACTTTGAGTTCAGTATGTGATTAAAAAATGTGTTAAGCAGGCGGACTATTTGTGGTGCGCATACCTTAAAATATTCATACAGAACATTGTCAATCGATGATGGTTTATTAACACCAAGTTTCTTAATTGCTTTTAAAATTTCAGTGTCCGAGATTGGGCTATCTTGGCATTCAAATGTCGATCCAATATCTTGGTCATTATCAAACTGGCTAATAAAGTTTGAATAATCATCATTCGTTTGTGTGTCGCCACCAGACATGAGTGTATTAAAATAGTTTTTAAATTCTTCATTTGAAATATCATCTCCGGTTGCCGATTGTTTTCGCGATTTAATATTTTCCAAGATTCTTTCGGTGACTTTCGCCTTAGATCATTCATCTTACGACAGCGGGCATTATTATATGAATTTTTTGACTTTCGACATTGATATTAATAATACTAAATAAGTTATTTTATACAGTCACGTTATTTGAGTTTTGCTGAACTTGCAAAAGCATGTATTGCAAATGAAAATACAGCATAACAACATATATTGGTTAAAACAATTTCACAAATTAATTCATCATAAAAGTTACAAAATTAAAGATAATTTACTTTTTATGGAATTAACACATTAAATGTGATAGGAGCTGTTTCCCTGGAAAGTCCAAATGTTCACGTTTTGTTTTAATAGTTATGTATTATCATTCTTTATGTGTAAAACAATCATCAATATATTCATCAATACTTTAAGTACAGGTAATCATTATACAAAGAACATATAACTGAATTAAATGCTACAAACTACATCACCAAAACCATAAATTTTGAGTAGTATAAGCCATTCCACTTGTTTTTATAAAAAACCAAGGCTGATAATACAATCATCAGTCATCAAAAATCAATTTAAAATAATATGTCAAGATAATGCAATAACAAATTCTAAAAATGCAATTTATATGAACATAACAGCAAATCTTTTAAAGCTATAACAATCACCTATCACTAAAGTTATACAAGACTAAACACACACCATATTACCATCATAATACATGCACGGAATATTATACATTTTTCAATAATCAAAATGAAATTTATAATAGTTATCTTAATAAATGAGCATAATTATATATACATTTTTTATATAATTACCTGTTATTAAAATGCAATTGAAAGAACCAGCATCATAATAAATGACACCGAATTATGATGAAAGCAAGTATCTCTATATTTATGTTTTTGCTAAACTTTTGTTTGTATTTAATTACACGTATCAACAAAATTAAAAAATGTACAATTTTATAATAGATCAGAATATATTTGCAACAATATACACACATACAACGAAAGCCATATAATAATGGACTCAGTTAAATAAATTCATGGTGTAGAAGCAGACATGACTGGCTTCAGTCTAAAAGGTCATATAATGACAAAGAGAAAACACAATACAGGGGGTGGACATTTGTAATTTCCATTATTTGAATTAAGAATAAATATGACTATTAAGATACCATAAACAGTTATTTACTTTGGATGGCATTCATAATGGGTTAAGTTGGATTGCAAGTGTAACGGAAAAAAAATGTGTGCTCAAAAACAGTACAATAAATTGAAATACATGCAAACATATATTTTTATTTACCATATAGCATAACTCTGATTTAGCTTGGAAAGGTTTGAGTGAAGGTCAATGATGTGAAAATAAGAAAAGAAAATAGACCACTCTAAAACTTGATAACAATAGGAATCGTACTGTCCATCAGTCAGTTCAGTTGTCCTTCTGTCTATTCTAAAGCTAATCTGCATTTTATGCAAAACACCAAAAAATAAATATAATCGCCTAGTATGTTGAGACAGTTTGACGCATAAAAGAACAACATAAATTTACGAACCTCTATAGATCAAGGTTATTCCTTGGGGTCAAAAGTAGCAATACAACTCTTTATTATCCGAAAATGGCCAGTCTATTATCTTGCTTTAGTATGCATTCAAGAAATTTGAAACAGTTTTGCTCAAACGTAATTCTATATTACAATATGTGTCAGGCATAAAAAGACATTGCTGCCATAAACGTCAATACCATACTTACTTGAATGTCAAATTCATTGTCAGAATGATATTTTCTGCTCTCATATTTCCTAACAATTTAAAGATTTCAAAATAAGTAACCCAATTAACCACTATTAAATGTTGTGTCGAGCACAATCACAAACGTGCAACCTTAAAGCGGAGGTCATAGTAAGAAGTGGAAGGTCAAAGTACAGCAATTAGTTTCATAACTGTCTCACAATTTTCACAAAGCAGTATGTTTGGTATTAATAACCTTATGAACATCCAGAAATGTTTCCAGACCAAATCATCAGATTGTCCCACGTGAACTAAGAGTGAACACGAGTGATTGGCTAATGGACGACGTACAGCATGTGAGTGTGGCGGCACGCAAGATACTCCTACGTAAGGTGGATATGGAAATGAGGAAGGCTGGGCTTATCAGGGACCATCCACGCAGCATTAAACGAATCATGCTGTCAGACAAAGTGGAAAATTACAAGATACTTGATAAAACAGTAAGTTTAATTTGTGTTTTTTCCCCGAAAAATGTATGTAGAATTTCACTCTGTGCATGCCATTTACAAAAGGCTTGATAACTGTTTCTTACATGTTTTTGTGTTTTTTCTCCAGGTCACAGAGAGAGCCTTGCTGGACAAGGAAGCGGTGATGCAGAGACGGGCTGCAAGTCGAGCTGAGACTGCCAGCCCAAAAATAGACGAGGACGATAAATTCAAGTGATCTTGTTGCCTTAGTGATATCATATGAAATGCGATTCCTGTTCTATGGAGCCTGATACCATAGTGTTGTCATTTTAAATGTGCTTCGTCTAGGGATATTCTCGCATATTGATTTCATTAGGACCATACTCAGGCTTTAGTGACCTTGTTGTCATCGTGATGTCATTTAGACCAGGGTCTGGCTTTAATCACGCCGTTACCATAGTGATATTTTAGGGACATTGTTTCCACGTCAAGTCATCGAGATGGTGATTAGGTATTGGAAATGGACTATGATTCCGGATTAAGGGACCATGTTTCCACAGAAACGATATTGAGGTCGTGACTTAGTTTTAAGGGACCTTGTTTCCATGGTGATAACATCGAGTCTGTGATTCAGTTTTTATGACATTGTCATAAACACAAACAATGGAGGAGAGCTGATTTTATGTATTGTGATGTGTTTAAGGACAAAATAACTCCAAAAAGACAATATTTTGTAAAATCTGGTGCTTCTATGTCGTATTAAGCAAAACAGCTTAATCTGTTCATGATGTTTAATGTCCCCCGGTCTGTACTGGTGGACATATTGTTTTTGCCCTGTCTGTTTCTTGGTTTGTTTGTTTGAGTCAAACTTTAACATGGGCCATAACTTTTGCAATATTGAAGATAGAAACTTAATATTTGGCATGCATGTGTATATCATGCAGCTGCACATTTTGAGTAGTGAAAGGTCAAGGTCATCCTTCAAGGTCAAAGGTCAAATATATGGGGGGACATAGTGTTTCACAAACACATCTTGTTTCGTATTGTTTTTATATTGTTATGTGTACTTACGAAACAAAAGTATACTATTTTGTTTTATTTGAATTGATTTAGTTGCTATAAATGATGTGGAAATGCTAAACAATAAATGAACAATGTTCATTAATGTGATATCAACGTTTGTTGTATTATGTTAAATGTTATTCTTTCGTCATAAAAAACGAAATGTAAAACCAATGGTTGCGCATGGATCCATTACAATTTATTATTGAATAACTCGCCAACCATAATATTGTGTACATATTACATAATTAAGTATTTGAGCCGTGTTCTGTGAAAAGGGGTTTTAATGCATGTGCGTAAAGTGTCGTATCAGATGAGCCTGTGCAGTCCACACAGGCTAATAAAGGACGACACTTTCCGCATAAACTTGATTTTTGCTAAAAGAGACTTTCTTTCAACGACAAATATCATTAAAGCCGAAAGTGTCCTCCCTTATTAGCCTGTGAGGACTGCACAGGATAATCTGGAGAAAACACTTTACACACACGCAATATACCCCCTTTTCACAGAGCATGGCCCATTTGCTTAAAGCATGGTGGAATATAATTTCGTGAAACGTCATTCAAACGATGGGGCAATGTTCATGGAAATAATTTAAACTATGTAGTACTTAATAATAGCCCTGATTAAGACGATCTCAAAATTAATATTTCAGAATTTTCTAATTAGATCACTCACATGAACTTGGAAATGAACTCATTTTAACAAGGAAGACAAAAATGTAATATAAAACGGGCTAACAATGTTATGTGGTTTCGATTTTGATATATTAGAGTAATCCCATAAGCTAAAACATTATGCAAATGTCATGTAAAGACGATACTGTAAAAATGTAAAGCAATAATGTGCAACATTTATCAGACATTTCAAATGAATTCTCTATTTTTTGAAGTAGTGCATGGAATATAAATAAGTTTTCATATTTGACACCCAAACAATAGCACATAAAAAGCATAGTGAGTTGAGTAATACTTTAAAAAGTAAGGGATGCATTTAATTTAACAATATAAATACAATGAATAGTTGATATCTAATAAAAATGTTTTTCACTATGATCGTGAGTAATGATGCGTTGATCCAAACAAGCTCTGTTTTCAAAGGTTAAAACCGTTTAAATGAATTATTGAAGCTTGGTCAATACGTATGTTAGTTATTGACATTTTGTTTTACAATACACATATGTGTTATCCCGTTTAGTGTCAAAACCGTTCGTGTCCACTATGTATAAAGCAAAGAAGCACAAATAGTATGACGTATTTGAAAGAATCCAAAGTAGACATGCACATAAATATTTGTGTTAATAGAATATATACGCATACATGTGAACTACGTTAAGGGGCAAAATGAAACGATTCAATCAAACATTTGAGTTATATCCATGACTTAATAGTATGTATTTCATTTAAATAAATAAATAAAGTGGATACATTTTTAGGTGATTCACATTTTTGTACTTAAGTTAGTAAAATATCGGAATTCAGTTGTAGTTACGATAAAGATATACCTTTGGTAACTAAGAATAAAAGTTAAGCATTAGCTATACAATCATTTATTATAATACCGTAATTTTGCCTGACGTCTAGCCGATGATGGTCAAATTGTTGAAATGTTAAAACAATGCGTGAGCAAACAGCTAAATTCAAATCAGCAATTCAGCACAATGTGTGCATTTCTACATGGCATTTAAATATTATATTGTGTAAATGGCACGTAATTCTTCAAAATAATTATATGTCTACATTCCTTTTGTTAACGACTCTATTATGAATAATTCTGTCACTATTACTATTATTAGTACACACTTATTAAAATTATTTACATCAATGTATTTGTAACAGTCCTTTGATCAAACACATACTTCAACAAACCGTCAACTGCTGATCAATGATGAAGTTCAATGACCACATAGATAGCAGCTGATCTGTGATCACATTCTAGTTATTGAGTGTTGGTAGTATTTTATATAGCTGAAGTTTTTTGTCACCAATGACGCAGTTGGACACCGCCAGCCTAGTCCTATCCCTAGACACACATATGCTGCACGGGAACGTCATATTCACGGGGTATGTACACAGGAAGTCACCGTCTACAGTCAGGTGCACAACGGAGTGCATTTTGTTACTGCACACCATGACCGTATCACCTGGTCCGACACAGGCACCACGTGGTTCCTGTATGTTCCCATTAGTGACTGCTTTAGACGTGCCCTTCACGGTGTCGAACATGTACACTGTGTGAGCAAGCCTGTCAGTCAGCACTAACGTGTTCTTGGACTGAACATACGTACTAAAACTCTCACCTAATGTATACGTCTTCTGTGGAAACTCCACTTGCTGAAAGTCAGTCTCAACTCCGTCCACAGATATCATTCTAACATGACGGATATCATCGTACGTACTCACGACCATTTGTGTTGGCGTCTTGCAGGCAATAGATAAGAATGACGATGTTTTAATTTCCCTAGTCAGACTGATGACATTGTCTGAACTCACTGATAAAAAAAGTAAATATTCACAACCTGACACTACTATTTCACTATTAGACAAAACTGCTACATCGTGTGGCGATAACATGAACGTGTATGGTGTTCCGAGTCTCCTCAGCCCTTCGTTCAGTATCATACATTTCTTGTTAATGTTATCCAAAGCTACCAGTCTTCCGTCCGGCAGGAAGTCTAGTCCAGTGAGCAAAGGTTCGCGTTCATTATCTTCAGACTTCGGTAGATTCAATGACACGATCAGCTCCAGTGTGACTGGCCTCGACTGGGATAGTGAACTGATGGAACTGGGATTTCCTGAATACAAAGTGCAATATGGACTCACTATTTCCCGTTCAATTATATAAGTAACACGTGGGGTAGGTCAACGTACGACGCGCTTAAATTTCATGAGCTAATCACACTATTATCATAAATATTGAATGTGGTTTTGCAAGGATGTAGCTGACATTTCGATTGAATAGTGTTCGCATGTAAATCAACTAGTGTCGTGATGATGTATGGTAAAAGCATTTAATCATGCCATTCAATAATAATATGCAAGATGTAGTTATTTTTCATACTTAGAAGACTAATCGGCTTAAATGCGGCAGGTGCGAAAATCCAATAATTTAGCGTTTGCATCAAGACTATCAGGTAAGTGTTGAATGTATACAAGTTTATTTTGCGAGCTATCGACCAACGGAAACGGGATTCTTGACATATATATATATATATATATATATATATATATATATACATTAAGATAACTATCGATGCTTTATGAACTGGATCAATTCGTAACAAAATAACACTTTACGCTTGATGAAATGAATACCTGAGTCTATCGAATTCATACTTTATAAGTAATTTGCATGTGATCACAAAGTCGTTTTACTATTCACTTTTGTAAATTATTCGTTAATGTATTTCACGAATATCCATGGACAGTGTTGCTTAAGTTACAATATAGCTTGTGCATTCAGCACGCCGTAAAAGACGACATATTCTCGGCGAGGGCACCGATGCCTCATCCAAGACGACGTTTGGTTTGATAAGCTTTGTGTTAATTAAATAATGCATCCATTTGCAAGAAAATACTTTTTTATATAAATATGTCAAATTCAAGAGTTATTATATACATTCCGAGAGAATGCGAGTACAGCTCGAAACATGTATTTGTGAGGTAGTTTTTAAGGTTCATGTTGCTTTCTCTAAACAATAAAACCATTTTTATAGAATCGATATTTTTAAAGAAGTTCGTAGTAGTATTATAACAGATTCAACACACTGATGTGATTGGGGGTAGATACGCACCGTTCCACGCGATTTCAATTGTTCACCGACGCCGCCGTATGACCATAATAAGTTAAAGTTGCAAAATAGTCAGATCATACTGATTTACTAACGGCATACATATATTGCTAGTCAGATTCAGATACATAGCAACATGCGTTCATCCACACACAAAAGTACACGGAATTATACAATATACGTGCAGATGGTTCATTAACATTACTTTCCGTGTCCTGTTTAAACGGGTTTGACTTATTTCCGGATGAGACATGGGAATAATACAAGTACAGTTTGTTAAGAGTCGATGCATGTTGAGCTTAATGGTCTAACGTGTTTACTTTCATATCTGTAGGTCAGCTGCGAAAAATGTATTAAATATATACACAATATATTGTAATACTCGATGGAGGGATTATGCAACATCAAACTAGTTCCTATATAAAAATAAATCAAAAGAACTATCTTTATAAATGAAGGTTAATATGTTAAGATTGTAACTTCATATTGCTATGCTTTACAAAAACCAGAATTTTATTATCTAATTTTACATGGTTATAATAACGTATACAAAGTATTAATTTTAAAATAAATACCTTTTCGTTCCAAATTCACTGTCATTTCGTTGACATCTTTGGATACGTCTTCAACTGATGCATTCAACTCTTCTTCTGGGTGCTTACATTCGGCAACAATAGCGTCAGCATCGGATTTCAATTTTAACAAGGATTGTTTCAATCCGTGCAGCTGTGCTCTTTTTTGCCTTGAAATGCTGGCTATGTCATCCAATTTGTCACACTTCTCGTGTGCTATTCTACAGGTAGTACAGCAGAGCTTGAAATGATCTTCACAGTAAAACTCGAATCCTTTACCATGCTCCGAGCATTTGTCCATTCCATTCATGTCCACTACCACAGTAATATATATAGTAATAATAATACAAATAAAATCAAATTTAACGACTTTTATAAACAGCCATTTTCATAATAGACTAAGACGTTCCTGTATATTATGAGATACATTGGGTAGGTCGCTTGTGCCACATTGGATTGCTAAAGGATACTAAACATAAGGGTAGTGGTATTTAAACAATTTTGTTGATTTGCGTTATTATGAGCTCTTTATAATTTGAAATGTATTTAAAATAAAACATATTGAAAATAAATTTGGCTGAATTTTGGAATTGAACAGACATTTCTGCGTGGGAGTCGAAAACTTTATCCGAGACGCTAGTTAAAAATCTTGTAATTATGAACGTATCGCATGTAAGCTTGGTGCCTCCTAAAGTGTAATTGATTGGTAAATTACGACCGCGAGGTATTTTAGAAACAATCAAAGAGTTCCAAACCTCTGTAAAATAATGCGTTCAAACAAATCCTTGAAGTGTTTAGACAATGCATAAAAATGCATGACAATGTTGTTTTAAGCAATTCTTTTAAATACAAACTGGATTTAATTGGTATTTTCGCTATGTGTAATGTTCGTTATATGTGGCGGGCAGCTTTAAAACAATGCAAAATTCATGTAAAATTTACCTGGATTGACAAGCAAAAGTTGAACCACGCAGCTTGTACATTCATCAAAGAGATCAATGAACCGAATCTGTATTCTTTTATGCTTCGGCTGAAAGAAACACAATAGTATCATACAAATACAATATCTCACTCTGCAAATCACTACCGTTCTAGTGTCACTTATGCGGTACAATTGCCGTACCATAACATATATATTAATATAATTTCGGTTTTATATTGACTTTCACTCAGTTATGGTTTCTGACAATACAGAATTCTAAGGAGCTGAAAGTTAATTACGTGAAAATGTTTAACATGTAATACGAAGAAAAATGGCTTCTTCATGTACCTTAAACGGCCAACGTAAAATTGGTGGCGGTGAAAAGAAATCGAAGTATTTCACCTCCACCATATTCAAATGTACTTTAGACATATTACAAGAAATGGTTTTTGCAAAGAACATTTTCAACATGTTCAAAGTTCGTTGATCCCTCACTAATCACTATTCCTAAGAACTATTCTATTAAGATGTTTTATGGGCGACTTGACATTTTTAATTTTGTCATTGCTCTTTTCAATGTTCTCAACTGGTTGAAATTGTTTCTCAATGGATGGGAATGATTTCAGCTTAAGAACATTAGTAAACTTAGTCTGGAAAATATGGTTTTAATATGACCGCATTAACTGACTTGTGTTTGGGCATATACGTTTAAATGCCACCTCATTTATTCTTATTGAGTAGAACACCGAAATCATTTCATTGAAATTATTTTTTAAATTTACACAGCTGTTTACATATTTGTTTCTTCACACATCTCTGAATGTCACGTTTTTAAGCAAACCGGCTCATAGAAATGGACATGGTTAATGGAAGAAATAAGTGCATACAGCAATATGGTAACACTTATTGATATACCTTGTTCCATGTGCAGCCATGAATAAATAAAGACATGTTTGAAATGAAAACGGTTAACGCTTGTTCTGTGTCAGTGTCGCACTTATTCCTTTTATCTTGTAAATCCTTTATGAAACTCTCCATTTCAGTCAACTCAAATTCTTTCTGGAAAACACGCAAACATTTTGTTTGTAATTGACAATAATAATCAAGCATTCATGGTCTTTAACCTAATTTAATATATCATATTATCACATGATATACCCTGTTTCCCATGTAATACAACCATTACATATTTTTTTATATTACACATGTGTAATACAACATTTTTAAGCGTTTCCATTGGCTTAGTTTTCGTTTATTGACCAATCGCATTTTGTTATTTTGCTGAAATGACGTTGCAACGTCAAATGACGTCACGAAATGTAAACAACATTCGGGATTTATCATTATTTTGCGTATATATTTAATTAATTTGCTCATATAAAAGCATATGATAAAAATATCTGACACTCGTTGTCATATCATACCATATTTTATTAAACTCGTCCAGGAAATTCGTTAGTAAGCTCGCTTACTAAAGGCTCGCTTACTAACAAAATACCTGAAATCGTTTAATAAAATATGATATGACAACTCGTGCCAGATCCTATATATATATTACCTTTTCATGCATGTAATCCTTGACAGATTTACCATTTTTCAAGAAAAAACCGGACGGTTGATGACAATTGCCTGTCAGTGAGAATCGTAGCTTGCAGCACAACAAACGCTTCGAGTTCCAAGCAAGCACAAGTTTTTCTATGTTGTCTACTTCTTCACAACATTTGGCACCCGTATCATAAACAATGCACAAGCAATCAGCAATCTTGTTTGGATGTGACATTGACTTTTGATGCACATTAAGTTGTTCTCCCAATAAGTCTGCAATGTTTGAAATTAAACTTTTATGAAAACATAACTATAAGCGTGAACATTTTAATGCAAATTGTAAAGTTTTGTACACGCTTGATCACACAGATATTAGAAGTGGTATTTTTGAATTCACAATGTATATACGTTTGTTCCTTAAACAAAGGCAGTGTTTAAAAAAATTAACATCGAATCTAAAGAGAAACTAAAATAACTTTAATTATGGAAATATGAGACAGTACAGGTAACTTCAATTGATTTTCTAGGGTACAATAACACTGGCTGATAAATTAACTATTTGATACATCTGTAACGAATATAAATACAAGTGTATTTGCTAATTATATTGAAACTTCATAATTGTTATTGTACATAATTCAACTTTTATGCTTTAAAAAATATTAAATCAATGGTTACACAGGAATAGATCATTCACGGTTCTTGAACGCAAATGTGAGGTTTTGTAATTAAACTTATATTAACATTAATTTTAAAACGGAAAATCGTCGCTGTTCTTCAAAAACCGCGTAAGTACATTTTTACAACTTTTTAATAGGCAAAAAACATTTTTAAAATATAATAATTTAGATAGTCTAAAAAAGGAACAAATATTAAAGAGAAAACTGCGTATGTCCATTTTTAGAATTAAAATGACAACTACAGACTTTTATATTTTCATAAATAAAAAGTATGCCCATTTTGACTTAGACTATCTAAATTAATATATTTTAAAACTTCAAAAATAATTTTTACAAAGTTTTTTGAAAAGTTGGAAAAAATGACTTACGCAGTTTTTGCAGAAACAATTAGTGCACCAATGAGTGTTCAGGATTTTCTCACGTGCTCATAACTATGCCTTCCAATTGGATATGAAATCCAGTATTTTCACAGAAAATGACCCGTGAACCCGCCGTTCTTATAAAAACAAATAACAATTTGCGCCAAATTTAACTTACGCGGTTTTCAAAGAACAGCGACGAAATTCATTTCGCCCAGATAATATACGCTTGCATAAATCAAAATCACATAACAATATCGTCAATTACTCTATATGTTCAGCGGTTATCTATTCAAGCAAGCACAATTGCATGACTCAATATATAATCATTAAAAGAAAAATTAAACACTTGTTGATAAAGAACAGAAGCAACATTTATTGTCCGTTCGTTTCGTTTTTAAATTACAAATTTTAAATCTCTGGCCCAGACTTCTCAAATGTTCTTTAACAGGATTTACTTAAGCACCGTATTGTAAAATTGCAATGCAGTTAACAACATTTAACTGAGCTTTTCATTAAAATTTGATTTGAAATAAATAGTATAAATACTATTTTATGCAACACCTTCAGATTTTAAAAATAAAACAACTGCATTAACAATGGCTTTAGCTATTTTAACTGAAAACAGACTATTGTATTAACAATCGGACTGGTAATTACATTTTGATTCAGCAAGAAATCATACAACAGAAATGCATAAGTGTTAATTTTTCTTTATTATTAAACTTTAAATTTAGTAAACAGTATATCTTCTCCTACCAGCAAATCTCGGAAATAGAATCTTTTGTATCAGGACATCATAGTCGTTTACAGTTGTTGCCAAAACCTTGTATGGGTGGTTTGACGTAAACGGTGAAGGAAGTACAATGTCGAAACGAAATTCCACTTTGTATGAGTAATTGTAGGCAAGGCATTCATTTTCCCAATTAATTTTGATCAAGCTCTTTTCAGGTTCCATGTCATGCAGAAGTCCGCTTTGTCTGTGTATCTCAATGTAATGCGATAATGAATCAATTGTTATAAAGGGTCCATCTATGCGACATTCACAACGCGGCAAAGCACATTTGCCACCTGAAGCTTTCATCGTGAAAGCCTGTACCAACAACTTCGTAAAAGGACTTCCTTCGTTTCGTAAAGATTCTGCCGTATCCGTACTTGCAGTTGCGTTGAATTGAATGAGACGGTGTTCTTCTTTTACTTTGATTATTTCTGGCTGGCAACAGTCCACGAAAGCTATGACTTTTTCAACACTTGTACATTCTTGTATTTTTCTGTTAATGTGTTGCATGCTGACATATTCATTCATGCCAACTTTAAATCCGTCTTTGCCGTGGTGTCCTGAGTAGAGAAACACCAACGTGTGAACGTTCTGTCCCATAATCGTCTTAAATGCATCATTAATCCGGACTGACACAGGTTCTGTTGTTTGCGTTGCCGAATCAATTGTGATCACAGTGCTAGACATATAACATGATATACGTGCATTTAACTGATATATTTCACAGTAACAATTATGCATGCTCCAATAAAAGTTGGATGGGAAAGGTAGAAAGTGAAGATATAACGGTTTAATATTTTTATGAATTGGCTCTTATGTATTGACCCGTAGTGACCTTGACAGATGAGGCGAAAAGACGGGTGTTAAACGTGATACATTGAATTATGGTGGTTTACATTTACTGCAAATAATCTTAAATTATTGCAAAATTATTGCTGAGACAATACTTTCCTGAAGGACATGGAGATCAGGACGGCCACACTGACGCAAAGATACACAGATGCATAGACAGTGCAACTGTTATATGCCGCTTTTTTCAAATGAAGGCATATTAAATAATGAGCTTCTATTGTTCCTAAAAAGGCTTTGATGTCATACACCGTTTATATTTCTTCAAATATTTGCCATACATGAAATAGTTGAAATTGCTTTTACTGCTTACTTTAAAGTCTTAAGTGTTTAGATAGTCTTCAATACAGGAAAATAGAAAAGACAAACACTCGTCAAATACCATGCCTGTCTAGTTTACAAAAATGATTATACATATATATAAATTTATTTATTTATTTATTTATTTATATAAATATATTTATATATTTATTTATTAAATAATTTTATGGATTGAAAATCATTTTATCAAATTATTTACGCCAATCTTTTCAGACAGCATTTATACTTGTAACCATTACTTTTTATTTGAAACACGTTAAGGTAGGGTATTTGTGGCTTCACATTAATTTTAAATAACACGGAGTCCCACTGCTTTTAGAATATGTTAATAATGACATATGTTTCATTTAGATCAAATTATTAACAAAGAATTATTATTTTTAATGAACATAATGCTTAATATTGATAAGAAAAGGGACATTACCTTACACACATCGATGGTAGAACTTTCGATGATATAGCATGTGCAAACATCTTCACATCATTTCGAAACGAATTGTTGTCTTCGTCGAATCCAGCTATTAAGATGGCGCCCCATCCATCTCCTGAATTAGTGTTGTTTAGTAATGAATTTCAAATAAATAGAAACGTAAATTAAAGTATAATGCATTTAATGATACCGTGTGAATGTTTACAGAATAATAACAAATACGTTAATCATATCAAATACATGGTATACTGAAGCCAAGAAGTGTGTTGAATTTTGGATTTACCTATGATAGATTTGATCTCGTTATCGCACTCTTGACACTTGACTGGATTAACGTACGAATTCTTCATGCAGGCACAACATATTTTGATTTTTGTTGCGCAGTCAGCATGATTTATTTCCGATACTCGGCGAAATGAAATATTTTCTGAAATTTAATATTACAACGTCTACTGACAATATGATTACATTCATGTGTATGTTATGTGACTTCCTACTTCCTTCCATTCTTACTTACCTGTTTTTAATCACACTAAATTTAAATTCGAATAAGAAGCATTATTGAAAAACAAAGTAATTGGCAAGCAAACAAGCGTCTATACTCTATACGCTGTTAAATAACGGACTCTTGTATCTTTGGGAAACGTTCAATTTGGCTTATCTCGAACACAATACTTATATATGTGTTATGCCGTTTCAGTTTAAAAACTGAAAATTGTTTTGAATATTGTCGACGCAATATATTATTGTTTCAAAAATGATCACTGTTTGACATGAACACAAAAGCATACCAAATAATAAAATTTCAAATGATTTTATACGAATAACATCGTTCTTTGTGTACAAATTTTACACTACTGTTCAAAGCCGGTTCAAATGAGAACTAGCTGATTCTTGTCATTATTTACCTGAGATGGATTTGTATATTAAAACATGTTAATTATTGCCGGATTTATTTTTATTTAAAAGGTCTCCATTTAGACAAAACCCCTAAATATTCCTACAATGTTTATGTTGCTACCCCTGGAGTGCAATGTACAATTGGTGTGGAACAAATTAACTAGGGATGGGGGCATACTACCACACTATGATTCTCAATCGTGTCTTTGAACAAGAAGACAGACTTGAACATGTTAGCAATACAACTATTCATGAAAATAGAAACGGGGATCTATCCCGGGTTAATGATCTCAAAAATTGAAAAAAACTTTTTTTTACAAAAACAAGACGGTCATAATAATAATAATACCCAGTTTCGAAGTAGTCCTAGATATTGTCCAGATAAACATTTTGACAACGTAACATCAAGATTGAGTCACGTGTCATATATGTTGCTTCTAGAGCTATAATACAGATTTCCTTAGATACGACCTGATGACCATTTTTTGGACGCAGGTGACTTAGATTCGTACTCGGCCCATATATTGTCGAGATAAGCAATCTGGTAAAGTTTTATAACGATTTATTAATGAATCTAACCTCTTTAGTGGTAACAAGGGTTTCATACAATTTGACATGATGACCTTTTAATGCACGTGACCTAGATTCAAATAGAACCTAGGTAGTGCAAAGATAAATACACTGATCAAGTTAAATCACTATTGAATATACATGTTGCCTTTTTAGATAGGCTACACACTTTTTCTAAGATTTGATCTGTTAACATAGTTTTTGGACGCACGTGGTCTAGATTCAATCAGTAAATGTCAATATAAAGATTTTGACCTTTTTGACATAGATTTGAACTTAACGTAGATATTGTCAAGAACAAACATTATGACAAAGTTAAATCAAGCTTGAGACATGAATGTAGCTTATAGAGTGGGAACAAGAGAGATGTAATTCGTAATTTTTTAATCGTTTTTGAATAAATGTAATTAAACTTTTTTTGACGTAAAAATATGGTTAACTCTTAATACCGATCGAATCGCGACAGGAACGTCAGCATTCTTGTCCCTTCTTATAATAAATGCAAACATATACCGTTTCAGGTTTTCTAACATACTATTCACCACATATCACGGATATGTCTCATAGAAAAGAAATCAAGTTCGATAACAAGCCAAACGATATGGCTTCCCATGAGGTCCATCCTAATCACATTATTTATTTAAATTATATATGACAAGTTCTTGAAATTACGCAAAATAAAAGCAGATACATTTAACAGTAATTCACAGATTAGCACCAAACACGCTTCATATTTGTATCAAAGACATTGAATGATAACTCAATAGTTAATGCAATCAATTACTAACCTTTTTCCAATTGTCCATTAACCATACATATTTCGCAGTTATTGTCATCCAGGACCGTCCACTTTTGTATTGATTCTTTGCTTAAAATCGACTGTAATTAAAATAAGATAACAATTAATCTACGTGTTTTCTTTAACAACAGCTGCAATGAATATCTTTTTTTCTGAATATATATAATGGAAACAAGAAAACACGCTTAAAACATACACAATAATTTATGAACGCAGACTATAGCATTATTTTTTTATTTATTTTTTTCCTAAAAATCATAATTAATGTACGTACGGAACACGTACATTTTATCAAGATGTTTATACTGGCCCTAAAGCGCTCGAATAAGTTCAAGGCATCCTAATTGTTCAATACTTGACCTATTGATTTATTGTGTGGCCCAAGTAAACTCAGCAAGTAGACTCACGTTCAAAAACGGACTAGATATTATCAAGATAAAAATCTTACTAAGTTTCGATAATACTGAATCGAAAATGCTGCCTGTATAATTTTAACACGTTTTTGTTAATATTTTACCAGGTGACTCAGGTATTGGGCGTAGATTTAAACTAGACTTAGATATTATCAAGATAACTATTCTAACAAATTGTAATCAAGATTGTGTCATGAATGTGGCTTCACTTTTTTTTATAAGATTCGACTTGGTGACCTAGTTTTCGAAAGCTCGTTAATAAGATTCAAATACGTTATAGATATTGATTACATGAACAATCTTTCCAAGATGCATCAAGGTTGAATCATAACTATGAGCTCTAGAGAATTAACGACCTTTTTCTAGTCTTAACCTTGCTACATTTTTTTCGACGAACCAGAGTTGAACGCGGCCTAGGTAGTGTCATGATAAATATTCTAAATAAATATGATCAAGATTACTTCATACACGTGGCCTCCTGAATGGCAACCTGTTTTTCATTTTAAATTTTACATTGAGAAGTGCTTTTGGATGCACGTTACCCAGACTCGGCCTTAATATGGTCAAGATAATGTCGCAATACGTTTCATAAAGATGGAGTCATAACTGAGTTTACTATAGTTGTACCAATGTTTTTATAAGATTAAACTAACATGCCTTGTTTTTGACGCACGTTATCATGAATCAAATTAATCCAAGAAATTGTTGAGATAACTTTTTTGATCAACATGTATAAAACTTAGATGACTTTTGTGACCTCACGAGCAATACAAAGCTATAAGTTCAGGACATACGACATTTAAACGACACACGTCGCACAATGCCGGACATGGACTTACCACAATAACTTACCATTCTTCGTGCTCAGGTGAGTTTAAAATACTACCAATACGTTAAATGCATAAACAACACCCAACCGAGTAATTATATATGTTTCCAACTATTATTTCAATCTTCTTAATCCGCACAAAAAATAGTTTTAACAAGGGCTGTTTGTAAAACATGCATGCCCCCATATGGGCTGTCAGTTGTAGTGGCAGCCATTGTGTGAATACGTTTTTTGTCACTGTGACCTTGACCTTTGACCTAGTGACCTGAAAATCAATAGGGGTCATCTGCCAGTCAAGATCAATTTACCTATAAAGTTTCATGATCCTAGGCGTTAGCATTCTTGAGTTATCATCCGGAAACCATTTTACTATTTCAATTCACTGTGACCTCGATCTTTGACCTAGTGACCTGAAAATCAATAGGGGTCATCTGCCAGTCGTTATCAATGTACCTATGAAGTTTCATGATCCTAGGCGTAAGCATTCTTGAGATATCATTCTGAAACCATTTTACTGTTTCGAGTCACTGTGACCTTGACCTTTGATCTAGTAACGTGAAAATTAATAGAAGTCATCTGCGAGTCATGATCATTGTACCTATGAAGTTTCATGATCCTAGGCATAAGCATTTTTGAGTTATCATCCGGAAAACGTTTTACTATTTTGAGTCACCGTGACCTTGACCTTTGACCTAGTGACCTGAAAATCAATAGGGGTCATCTGCCAGTCATGATGAATGTACCTATGAATTTTCATTATCATAGGCGTAAGCGTTCTTAAGTTATCATCCGGAAACCATCTGGTGGACGGACGGACGGTAGGAAGGACATACATGTGAAAAACAATATACCCCCTCTTCTTCGAGGGGGGCATAAATATTAAATATTGCGGGTTGTGGCAACGTTTTCTATAGCTATGTGTTTATTACAAGATTCTCACCTTCAATGATGTGCATATTTTAGCTGATGATATTTGGCAATTTGTTTCGTCATCATCTACGCTAGATATGCATCGACTTGCTATACGTGACACACTCTCCCAGACATCATCAATCGTCCATATGCGTCTCTAAAAACATGACAACGAAATGTAATTATAACAACTATTGTGTTCATGATCGTTTGTGTTTAGCTACTCAATATTATACCTTAGTTTTAACATTCCTGCACATAATCATATTCGAAGGTGTTCTCGTGTAAGAATTTAATATCACTAAATGTGATTAAGACAAAACATTAACATTCAAGCACAATAACGGAAATCTGCTCTGCTTGTTTCGCGATTGAACGTGGATGAAGTCCATATTTTTCCCGCTATTGACAATCAGGAATTTGCATGTTTGTCAATCGATGTTGCATTCCATGTCTTTTTAAATTGTTGAATGGGCTAATTAATATTATACAATGTCATTTTTATAATCAGTTTGCAATAAAACCCTAAACAAATGGATCTGGAGAGCGAAAACACAAATATGCACTTAATCCACAAAATTGCAATGCTTCAGATAAAACTTCACCGAAATAATATACGTACTGATATTTTCCGGAAACAAAGTACTCAATGGAACAGAAGGACATAAGGAACCTTTTTGTAGTTTTTTTTTTCGAAAAATGTACAAAGCAGCGAATATATACTTCCTATTTTGGTGCATCATACACACCATTAAATACATTTTAAATTTCTGATAGTTGTTATTCTACGCCGTTTTGCGTACTTTTAGGGAACTGTAGTTCCTTTTAATATCGTCAAAAACAGAGAGAAATTAGCCCAAACGAGTAGAAAGTCTGTGGACGCCATTTAAATATCACGGATGGTACGTATTGTTCGACTTTCTAGTTTACCCGCAACTGTTAACTTAAATACCTGATGGGATTTATACATTGGCAACACACGAATAATTGAAGATTAAATCTACTAAAACGCTCAAACAATGTAATGTTTGTAATGTAACCTATGCTTAACCTTTCGTGGATTAGTTTTCGTTAAACACGGTAGAAAATTTGTTTTTGTATATCATGATAATTATTTGAATGCTATTTAAACAGAAATGTTCTGCATAATATTATAAAGCAAGTTAATTTAATCTTCATTTAGAATTCAATTGAATTGATATTGATGTTGTCGCGGTTTTGGCGCGCAATACCGAAAAATTATATACAAGATCCGGGAAGCAAAAAATAAGTATCAGGAACATAAGTCAAGCGAAAACTGGTTACAGTACAAACAACTTAGGAATCTTAAAACCAGGACAAAACGAGAGTCAATATCAGTCTATTTCAAAGAAAGATGTGATGGGGGACCCAAATCCAAAGACTTCTGGCCCACTTTAAAACCCTTCTTATCCCAAAAGTCAACACAGAAATCAGACAGTCCAATCATTCTTAAAAACAATGAAAATAATACACTGATTTCTGATCAACACCAGGTAGCAGAAAAATTAAACACATTAAACACATTAACATTGCTCAAAATATAGGTATAGAAAACAAAGTCCCAGTATATGAAGAACACCCTAGCATTAATACAATAAACAGTAAAACTAAGGTCAAGACTTTCGAATTTAATAAGGTTACGAAAAAGTGTATTAGTGAATGTATAAAAAATCTAAACCCCAAAAAGGCCACTGGTGTTGACTCAATCCCTCCTAAAATTATCATAGCAGGTCAAAATAGCCTCAAAACCCCATTTACAAATATAGCAAACGCCATTATAAATAAAGGTCAATTTCCCGCTAAACTTGAGCAAGCGCAGATTACACCAATATACAAAAAAGAAGATCCTTTCAG
Source organism: Dreissena polymorpha (assembly GCF_020536995.1). Classification (NCBI taxonomy): domain Eukaryota; kingdom Metazoa; phylum Mollusca; class Bivalvia; order Myida; family Dreissenidae; genus Dreissena; species Dreissena polymorpha. Next base: position 21,030,849 of record NC_068360.1, read on the forward strand.
TAAAACAAACTATAGACCAGTTAGCATCCTGCCCACAATGTCAAAGATATATGAAAAAATCATTAGCAACCAACTCACAGAACATTTTAATAATAAAGTTTTCCATGCTTATCTATCAGCATTCAGATCATCTTATGGATGTCAAACAACTTTATTAAAACTAGTAGAAGATTGGAAACAAGCCCTAGATGAAAACAATTATGTAGGAGCTGTTTTAATGGACCTGTCTAAAGCGTTCGATTGCTTACCTTACAATCTAATTGTACTTAAACTCAAGGCCTATGGATTAACCGAGCATGCATGTAAATTAATATTAAACTATCTATCAAACAGGTCTCAAAGGGTTAAAATAAACAATTGTACTAGTAAATGGCAAGAAATCATTAAGGGAGTGCCTCAAGGCTCTTTACTCGGTCCGTTGATCTTTAATATCTTTATCAATGATATTTTTTATTTTATAGATAAGTCAACCCTGTATAACTATGCAGACGACATTCCTTCCTTTCCTTCATTCACAAAAACTTTAATACCTTTAAGGAAACTATTGAATCAGAAAGTAAATCCCTGATACACTGGTTCAATATTAACCAAATGCAGGCAAACCCCGATAAATTCCAGGCAATATGTGTAGGTAATAAGACTTATAGAGAAGTTAAATCATTTACTATAGGTCAAAATGAAATTAAATGTGAACAAAACGTAAAACTCTTAGGAGTGGAACTTGGTTACCAATTACATTTTGATCCACAGGTTACAAATGTATGCAAAAAGGCAGCCAAACAATTAAATGTTCTCCAAAGACTAAGCAACTTCCTGAATGTAAGCACTAGGTTAATAATCTTTAAATCTTTTATCCGGTCAAATTTTAATTTTTGTCCCCTTATATGGCATTTTTGTAGTAAATCCAACACAGAGAAACTAGAAAAGCTACAGTTCAGAGCCCTTAGAATTGTATTTAATGACTATGAATCTAGTTATGATACACTTCTAAAAAAAGTTAACAGTACTACTCTTCACTTAAACAGGTTACGCCTCATTGCGTCAGAAACATTTAAATGTATACACAATCTTTTCCCAGAATATCTTCAATCCTTGGTTCAAGTTAAATCCTCTACCTATAATTTAAGATATTCAAACATCCTTGAGACACCACAAGTAAGAACAACAAGGTATGGCAAAAATCCTTTCGTTTTGAGGCTGTACAGGTGTGGAACAGCCTCCCAGAGGATATTCGCACAGTCGACAAATATAAAGACTTTGTACGGCTGATCCGCACCTTGACAGGTTCAAAATGTAAATGCGCCATGTGTGAGTAACCCGCTTCTCACATTTTTTGCTTGCGTGCTTGTTTTTGCTGTCCTGCTTATATTATTTATTTATCTGTCAGTTAACCCCTTGTTTATTACCCTTGTATATAGTGTATATGAGTTTCTTGTGTTTGAAAAAAAAATAAAAATAAACATGTATATGTGTGTATATATATGTGCTATGTAGTTGTTTTTCATGTGATTAAATATGTTGTTTTGTTTTTGTTTTTTTTATACTCCCTTCTTGTGTGTTTTTAAAATGTTATAAACATGTATATATGTGTATATATGTGCTATTTATTTGTTGTACTATGTAGTTATTGTGCATGTGCTTGTATATGCTCTTGAACATGAATTGTGTGCTATACTTGTTTTAATATCTTAAACTTTAATATGGATATGCAATGCTTTGTTTGTAAAACTTAAAAGTGTACAACATATGTTTAAACATATGAACAATGTAAAAACAGCTCCAATATAGTTTTTTAGGTATATTTCCCTTTGTCGTATCTGTGTGTAACTTACAAATATAATGCTGTTAATGAACATTTTTTACTTAATTATTGTGTTTTATATGCTCTAAATATGCCCTTGTAGTATAAATGCTTATATAATATGCTTAATCTTTCTTTCTTTCAGCTCAATATACACTTGTTATATATATATATATATATATATATATATATATATATATATATATATATATATATATATATATATATATATATATATATATATATATTAATTGTTTAGTCGGGAAATAGCTCATGAGCTAATGTTTATTGTTATTCACATCCGACGTTAAATAAAGATTCTTGTATCTTGTATCTAGTATCTAACGTAACGCCGTCGTAACGCCGCGCCACTTTAAGTAACGTTGTTTTAAACGTCATATCCTATTAGTTTGTTCTTGTTAAGTTTAAATACAGGAACGAACCTGAACACAACGTCCTTATTACTTACAAAGCCTTTACATTTTGGTGCCGTGCCGATTACACTAGAAGAACGATGAATTTACAGAAGTTACGATCAAATAGAGGAGGTACTAAACGCACAATCGCTATTTTGCTGAGAAAATCGAAGAAAAGAAAGAGAATGGAACGCTGATAGAAATCAACTCACTTCTGAAAATTTTGGAGACAAAAGTGGAAATGCTAGAGACACTTAACGAAAAAATCTTATCAAACACTGAAACTGACGGAATCGAAGATAAAATTGTGGCAACAGAAATTTACATGATGGATTTACGCATGAAATAAAACACACTTATCGCCGAGCGTTATCAACGGGATACGAGCATAGGGAGTCAGCAGCCGACATTTCATCCCATGGATACGCAGCGTGGGCGAGGGGATACGGGTTTAGAAGGTCAACAAACGACATTTCATCCCTTAGCACATCGTGATCAAGCGGATACGAGGTTGGACATTCAGCAGACGACATTTCATACCGACGATACAACCACTTTACACTGGATAACAGAAATTACTATGCGTTACATAATCCAGTCAATACCATTCATCTTACAGCCGTGAAGCACGAGAGGGCGCCTTGCAGCTTCCAGTTCCGGCGGGAAGGATACGACGGCTACCGGGCGGCACACGATAGACGGTCCCCGTTTGCGTACGGAGGTACCTCGACCGGACAAGATCGGAGTACTGGCAATCAAACCAACACAACTCTCACGCAAACATCGCAACTTAATTCCCTTTCGTAAGCGGCCTTTCGAACAGGGTCGGCGTACCGCAAAATACCCACAGCCATTTTCCGGCCGTTGACCCACAGGATGTCGCCGCCTGGTACTGGCTACGAACCACCCACTATATTTCACTTCAATGGCGTATATCCGACGCTCAATCACCATCCCCGCCGCCGCCCACCTGCAGCCACATCCTACACATTCAGTTTACCGGAACACCTTCTCACACAAAGGCCGCTACGCTAATGTTAACCTTGCGACTCCCTTGTGGCCTAATTATGGCGGACGCTCAGAACGCCCGGATCCGCCTTATCCTAGCAGCGCCGACGGCGACCACGAGCGACCGCGGAGCTCCGGCGATCCGGCGGGAACCGCTTCCAGCGACCAGACAAGCGTCTCCTCGGTAGAGATGAAGAGCGAGCGGACGGACGGCGGATTGGAAACTGAGACGATCTCAGTTTCCCGATATCCGTCACCGCAGAGTTTTCAGGGAGCAAGCCCCCAGTCACGTGACACGAGCATGCCCGATTTCAACCCACCGTCCGACTCCACGCACTCGTCCGGCTCCGAGAGCGAAGATCATAATCAATCGTGGTGTTCGAAAAGTCCCGTGGCGATAGTCTGACGGTCAGCTCTTCGGTCACCGCTTCTCACCAAGATTCCTGCTGGTCTCCGCTTTTGCAGCGTACGCCGTACCATCACCAGAGCGCAGGAGAGGCGCCCGTCGGCTTCGGCTTCCGGTACACCAAGTGCGCGGATGTCAACATGAGCATGTACCCGCATGCACAGAGAGAGCCGGTGGAGCAGACGTACGAGGCGGCCGCAAAATTGCTCTTCATGTCCGTGAAATGGGCGCGCAAATTCCCCTCCTTTCGCTAGATTGAACTTTACTGGTACGCAGTTGTTTACCACTAATCGACAAAGCGGGGGTTTGGGGGCGGTAGCCCCCGATACAAAGGAAATATATAGGATAACAAGATGAGTTTGTAAAACCCAAGTTCCCCCTATATGACGTTTGACCTTGAAGGATGACCTTGACCTTGACCCTTCACCACTCAAAATGTGCAGCTCCATATGATGCACATGCATTTCAAATATAAAATTGCTAGCTTCAATATTGCAGAAATGACATTACATGGAAATTTTGACCCATATTTCTGACCTTGAAGGATGACCTTGACCTTGACCTTTCACCACTCAAAATGTGCAGCTCCACGAGATACACATGCATGCCAAATATCAAGTTGCTATCTTCAATATTTCAAAAGTATTCATAAAATAAGCGATTTGGGCCACATATATTTGACCTCTGACCTTGAAGGATGACCTTGACCTTGACCTTTCACCACTCAAAATTTGCAGCTCCATAAGATACACATGCATGCCAATATCAAGTTGCTATCTTCAAAATTGCAAAAGTATTATAAAATGAGCGATTTGTGCCACATATATTTGACCTCTGACCTTGAATGATGACCTTGACCTTGACCTTTCACCACTCAAACTGTGCAGCTCCATGAGATACACATGCATGCCAAATATCAAGTTGCTATATTCAATATAGCAAAAGTTATTGCAAAATGTTAAAAGTTGGCGCAAACCAACCAACAGACCAACCAACCAACAGACAGGGCAAAAACAATTTGTCCCCCACTACTATGGTGGGGGACATAAAAAGGATTATAAGGTGTTGCGTTAGTTGTTATGTGTTAGGTGTTAAGGGTTAGGGTTAGGGTACGCTGTTTGATATTAAGTGTTGCGTACCGGTAAAGTTCAATCGTCCCCCTCCTTTCTGTCGCTGCCCTTCCGGGACCAGGCCAATCGTAAAACTCTATTCGTTAGAAGTGCTAAGTGGAAGCGAAACCGAGAGAAACTAGTGATTAACATTGTGATTAAACTTGTGAGAAACAGCGCGATAAACAGTTGATAAACAATGAGCTTAACATGTGATGGGTACATATGATGATGCAAAGTGAACTTTCAAAGACAGTGCAATCTATTCTTGGGTTTAGGTGATTAATCGATACTTTGACAGTAATTGAGATAATCATTTTGACTAATAATTTATTCTTCGTGTATTTTTGTTGGATTAACATTTTGATCATATTTTTGTTGGATTTACATTTTAATCAGACGCATTGATACATGGTGTTTAATCATTTTGAGGCCCCTAGAATGTCGCTGTTTTGGCGCGTTAACGTAACGCCGCGCACTTTATGTAACGTTGTTTTAACGTCATATCCTATTAGTTTGTTATTGTCAGTTTAAATAAAAGAACGCACCTGAACACAACGCCTTATTACTTACAAAGTCTTTACATATGTATTATCTTTGGGCTACAGTTATCTGTTTTAGGCACCGGCCTCAAGCTAATATGGCAGCCATTACACACAATAACGAGGTTAATAAGAAATAAACTAAGTATAATTTATTGTATTGATATTATATTTTCAATATGTAGTTGCATTCCCATTTACAACCGGCATTCATGTTTCCTCTCAAGGTTTATGTAACCTATAGTGTGTTGTTGTTTGGCCTAAAGTCACATGCATTTATGGAAGTATTTGCCTTTAATCAATAATTTGGTGTAGGCGTCTTCAAAATACAGGATATACATGAAGAAATGGTTCATATAGTGAACAATGAAACTCTAGATAGTAAATCAGGAAAGATATTCAAAATTTCGTGACACATATGTGTACTTGCAAGTCAAATGTCGCAAATAGGCTTACTTTTTCTAAGCTTGTTAGATATGTTATATATAATTATTATAGTGTGCGCAACCAAATGAAACTTAAATATTTTACGAAAAAAATTGAGTTATTTATACAAACCTACAAGCTGTTTCAAACCATACGATTTAAATTACAAATACAAATTCACCTGTATCAACACTTCAAAATTCACCCTGTCCAACCGTCCCAGTGGTGTCTGAGAACGACATGTTCCCTCAGGACCTAGGCCGGTTAAATTTCCCGAATAACTGGAGAAAAGAATTATAACACATATATCACTAACAAAATAAAGAAGCATATTGGTCAACGTTAATATGGTTATATTGCCTGTGAACTCGTCATGTAACTAAATATTAAATGCGAAGGAAAATTTTCAAAATTAACACATTTGACAAAAATGCAACGGGCCAATAACAAAAGATGTAAAGAAGGTGTATATTTCAATGATATGAACAATCAAACACCTTACACATGATCAGATGGAAAGTTCTTCCCCGTATACGGAAGTGGTGCTTTTTTCTATATAAATCAGGACTATATCACACACGATTTACTGAAGTCTTACCAACAACCGAAAGCATAATAATCCAGTAAAGGGCTCGTTTTGTGAACACCTGGTGGGCGGTATAATTCGGTTCCTGCTAAAGGCGCTGTTGTGAAATCGCTTTCCTGTCATTGATTCCCTTGACAAGCCAAAATCTATCAACCTAGCGTTGAATTGTTTGTCAAGCACGATGTTCTTTTGACTTGATGTCCAGATGTAGAATGGTTCCCCTGTTTGAAAGATAAAGAAAATGAAAACAAATACTTAAAACTTTGGACGCAGGGTCAGTAATATGAGACCTATACTGGCCATGATATCATCTGATAAAACTAGCATCCCCGTTAGCAGGATAAAGGAAAACAATGTTAGTGCGTGTCCTCTATGGATATTCTTTCCTAATATGCATCCGAGCAGCTTGCATACAACGCATTCATACACTATTAAAAATCGGAAAAGTCGGTATACTTAATTAATCCTTTCAGAAACACTTTTTGAATGCCTTGGGAGAGTCGATACACTGTAGTGACTTATGCAAGCAGTTGTTTTTATACAATTCCGACAAAAACAGTAATCGAAAACAAAAAAGTGTGAACCAGAGGCGCTGTCGGCTTAAGAGATCGAATTTTGGTTCAGAGATTATTGTGCTTCAAGTGTTTTTTTAATTCACGTTTTTAATTTGAGGTCAATATAAATATGAAAATGGAAGACATACCGAAACGAATTACTTGTATGCATGTAGTCTATTCCACATGCTATCTGGTAGCTCACTTTCAGCCTTGTTTTCCAGTCAAGTAGAACGTTGTCCCCGTTGTCGGATCGAAGTGCATCGAACAGATCACCATTTTCAAAATACGGTGAAATTAAGTAACATATACTGTAATGTAAATGATATATTTATAGAAAATAATACTAAATAACGACAGTCACTGTTTTAAATAAGTGGTTGTTATGATGTTCCAAAGGGGAGGTGTGAATTAATTTGAATTTAACATTAACGCACTTACACACAAGCACGCACGCGTGCACACACACCCCGCACACACACACACGCGCGCACACACACACACATACATAGATGTGTACTTAAGTGTGAGCATGCGTACCTGAGTGCGTTGGTACGTGTTCATTAGTGTGTGTGTGTGTGTGTGGGTGCAGCAGTCATGCACGATTAAGGCCTCACAAGAGGTGAAGTAATTAAATGTAACATTGAAACATTATATCAATACTTACTTGTTTTATATATTGTTCCTCATATTTATTGTCCGCCTTTATTTATATGACCGGGTTCTGTATGTTAGGTATGTTTTAAATAAATAAACACTATATAAAGTTGTCACCATTGGTTATAATATGTGCGTGCTTACTATTATTTCGGAACAAAACTGATTGGATTACACAAAGCTAATTTGGGAGAGAACAACTTTCAACATCAGTAGTTGACACTGACGATTTTTTCTACATGGATATAGTGAAAGTGCATGAACGTGTGCGGTTCAATATATTGATACAACCACTAATAATATCAAGTCAATATGTCGCATGCAATATCAGTGCGCTCGCTGAAAGGTCTAGGTGATAATTATCAATTGCAGTATATGATGCAGCGCTGTGTAAATCAAGTATGACGTTCGTTTACAAGTCAATGTTAGAATTTAGTATGAGAAAAATATTCACAACAGTTAGTTACCTTTTATAAACTTTCTTTCGAAATGTTCACTGTTTATATTTATTGTTTACATCAATATGTGTCACTCAACATCTATTTCTGTTAGAAGTATGTTTTGCGGAGACATTCGTTTTCTATGGACATATTATTAGTATTCAAAATAATGTTATCCTTCGAACGACGGAAAAACCAATAATATCATTCGAGTTTAAATGTGTGTTCTTCCGGAGCTTGGCAAACATGTGAAAAAAATGTGAAGTACCATAAAAAACAGATTACCTGTAAGTTGATATGTTCATTGCATCTCATTTAACTTTTGAAACTGTTCCAACTTTTCTCATAAACAATACAAATACTTATTACTAAGCATTTTGTTATATGAAGTGTCCTATTGCAGATATCGATGTTAAACTACAAGTCAGGAACATATTTATCATTTTGTTTCGCTCAAGTAATATTAATCTGAAAAACGCTTAAATACATCTATGTCAGTATTAAATTTGATGTACATAACACTATTGAAAGTCATCAACGGTCTGTTATACATTAGATAGTTTGGATTTTTCTATGTGTATTTGTAAATATGTTGCGGGACAGGTCGATTGTGTTCTCAGTAGTACGTACGAAATCGTTGTGTTTGCCATCATTCTTAACGATTTTTGGACACACGAATGTGTCGATGATTTTAATTTATCAATGACATGGTCGCCTAAATGTAGGGCAAAAAGCATGTTTGTTTACAAAGCTGTGTCAATACTATCGTTTATTTGATAACATACGTTTTTTAATGCATCTATTATTACTGATAAAAATTTAAATTTGGTTAAACTAGAGAAATGTTGCAAACATTCGGAAAGTTTTATACCGATTAAGTGTGGCCATAACACAGTCTACTAATGGTATAGATGAGTTTCATAACAAGAGGACCATGATAGCCCAGAATTGCTTACACAGAATTCTTATTCTGATACAAGAGTGATCTTTGCTAAGAGACGATTTTTATGTTGTACAATAACGAAAACAACTTACGAACAAGCCGAGGCAAATTTGGAACACAAAGTCAGTTTTTAATAATTTAAATCGAAGATCACTCTATGATTTTACATACCGTATTCGAAACCGCTTGATTGTATGGTTATATATGAGAACATATAAGTATGGAAGAGAGGCATATTTTATACTTTATATAAGCAATCTTCGTAGTTTCACAAAAAAAAAAAAAACGACAGCAACAGAACTCTCCAAATTATTCAATCGTTTCGCGTTGCAACGCTTTATAATTTTCAGTTTTTTACATCGTCAAAGATGCATTTAATGGTTATAGATGAGACCATGGTAAATTTTTCAGTATTACTAC